>NC_084467.1:146489375-146606825 GCF_027409185.1 Cynocephalus volans
GGCAGAGCACAGTACATCAGACATTTATGGGATAATGGGATTTAGAAGTAGTGAATATAGACTACATTTATTTTTCCAAATTCTTTGATAGAGGAGAGAAAAAGTCTTGAGGAATTGGCAGAATTAATGAAATTTGTTAATTTTGTTCATAACTAATGTTTGTTTATCTTTGTAGATTAAAAGGAAGTAGCTAAGGCAAAGGCCATATTTACAGATTAGATTTGGTGTGGGGATTAATCAATGAGAAATATCTGAGAGCAGGTGGAATGCTATGGTACTGAGAGAAGGGTGCATGGATACTTTTTCTTCTAAGATATGAGGGAAGAACTTAAGTATAAATGAGTACATTTTAAAATTATAAATATATTTTTTAAAGCTGTGAGTTATAAGGAAGGGAAATTGAAAGATTCTATCTAATCCCCCCCTTTTGTTTTTCCAGTGAAGTGTGTGTGTGAGTTGTGTTCTCAAATGAGAAGCAGTAAGTAGGGTGACTTGAGAAAAGTGGTAAATATTTGAGCAGTCATGTGAAGAATAAAAGGAAACAACAACAACAACAACAGAACAAGGATAGGGATTAATACATTTAATTTTGGCCAGGTTAAGAACTATGCTAAAGTAACTAATTGTAGTCGATTGAATTATGTCCCCCAAAACTCACTGAAGCTTGAATTATGTCCCCCAAGGTTCATGTGTTAGAAACTTAGCTCCCACTGTGACTGTTAAGAGGGTGGGAAATCCTATTATGGTAATTGAAAGGTGGAACCTTAAAGAGGTGATTGGATTGTAGGACCATGAAGTAGTGAATGGATTAAAAATAGTGGTCAGGGGCGTGGTTCTGAGGGCTTTAAAAGAAGAGGAGAGTCTGTCTCTCTCTCTCTCTGCTTCCATCATCTTGCAGTGTGAGACCCCTGGGTCACTGTTGCCACCACCAGATGGACTTTGGTCTTACCAACCTCAGAAACAGTAAGCAGTAAATTTCATTTTCTTTATAAATCACCCAGTTTCAAGTATTTTGTTATAAGCAATAAAAACGGACTAATATACTAATGGAAGAACATTAATTTCCCTAAGGACAACTTAGACAATACATATTAAATTAATTTTTAAAAATGTCTGAAGGAATGAAAAGCTGCTGAGTAAACCAGATCGTGAGGGGCTAAGATCCCAGAGAGAAGAGAAGCCATTGACATAGGCCTAGTATTCTGTAAGCTGAGCCATTTTTCCCCTCAATTCATTAGCTGCATCTAGGTGGGTTTGGGGGGAATAGGGATGTGAGGAGTAGCGAGGCAGAGAATTCACCAGAGCTTTGGAAATTTCAAAGGACCTGAGGATATAAAAACTAGATTTTAGGACCAAGTAAGGAGACAGGAAGCATGGAGAAGTAAGCCTGATAGTCAATGGCTTCACCATGAGGCACTAGCCAAATTCTTAATCTGTGCAGGACAAACAGGCTGAGAAGCAAACATAAAACACCCCCAAAATAGAACAGAGATATTGGCACTCTCACAGTGCTAAGAGGAAATAAAAATGGAGATCAGAACTACTGAATGAAAAGGGGGTTAATAAACATCCTAGACTTTCAGTTAGGAACCTCGGAGCAAGGGCGAACAAGAGGTGGACTAAACCACGCAAAGACTTATGTCAATTCACTTTTTTCTTAAATAGAGGAGATCTGTCCTACTCTCTCTGCCTGCCAGAAAATAAAGTGGGTCTTCTTTGGAGGTAAATCTAGCTCCTCCACAATTTTTCATAAAATGGAACAAAACTAATACATTCAAGAAAATAGATGTCAAGATGGAGTATTTTACCAGGGAGCCAGATATATAGAAAATAATTAAATGAAAAATTTAGAACTAAAAAACACAATGACAGAAATTAAAAACTCAGTAGATGGTTTTTACCATAGCTTGGACACAGTTGAAAATGGAATTAGTCAGCCAAAAAAATAGGTCCATAGAAAATTTTCAGAATGAAAATAAAGAACAAGAAAGGAAATAAAATATAGAATAACATAAGGAATAACTGGAGCATGATAAAAAGCATTGGGGAAGAGAGAGAAAATGGGGCAGAAGTAGTATCTGAAGATATAATGGTAGAGAATTTTCTGTAACTAGTAAAATCTGTATATCTATACACTCACATGCACACAAACACACACATATGCCATGAACCCAAGGACAAATACAAAGAATACCAATCTTAGGCATATTGCAAAACTGCTGAAAACTAAAGATAGAAAAAAAAAAATCTTAAAAGAATTCAGAGAAAAAAAGACACATTCAATAAATCAAAAGGCCGAGAGTGAAAACAGGTAGGAGCCATATGATAATAGAGTGAAATCTTTGAAGTTCTGAAATAAAATAACTCTCAAGATAATCTGAAGAAATTGAACAGTTAGAGAAGTTATATTATCTGATATCACAATTTATTATAAAACTATGATAATTAAGACAGTGTGGTATTGATGCAGAATTGATGCAAGCTTAAATGAATAGTCTAATGGACTAGTAGACAAATAGAGGTCCAGAAATAAACTTATATGACCACTTAATTAATGCAAAGTTTATATTGCCATATAAGGGTTTGAGGCAGTATTCCCAATAAATGGTGCTGGGTCTATTGGTTACACATATATAAAAAATGAATCTTACCCCCTACCTAATATCATGTACAGAAATTGATTATGATTGGATTTTAGATTTAAAGGTAAAAGGTAACACAAATGAGATATCAAAGAAATCAAAAGAGATTATTTTATGACATTGGAGTAGCTTAAGTTTTCTTAAACAAAAGAGAAAAAGCATGATTTATAAGGAAACAGATATATTGGACTATATTACAGTTAGACATTTCTTTTTATCAAAAGACACTATTAAAGTAGTGAAAAAATAAACTCCAGATTAGAAAAATATATTTGCAATATATAGGTGTCTGTCAAAGGACTCATGTCCAGAATATGTAAAGCCCTCTATAAATCAATTAAAAACAGGAAACCCAGTAGGGGGGAAAAATGAGCAAAAGACTTGAGTATGCCCTTCACTCAAGAGAATATCCAACTGACCAATATGCATATGAAGAAATACTCAACCTCATATAGTCATCAAGGAAATGTGAATTAAATTCACCAGAAGGAAATGTGAATTAAATCCACCAGATGTTTAAATTTACAAGACTGATAATATTACATGTTGGAAAGGATGTGCTGCCATTAGCGTGTACAATGGCATACGGATTTCATGTTGAAATAATTCTATCCTTAAGAATTTCACAAAAGAAATATTTGCATATGTACAATACACCAAAAGTCATGTACAAGAATGTTTATAGCAGCACCATTCGGAATAGCCCAAATTAGAAATAATCCAAATGTCCATTAACAGTGGAATGGATAAACATTTTATGGAATATTCATACAATGGCATATTTTCCATCAATAATAATGAAAAGATTATTTTACACATTTCAATATGGATGAATCTTTCAAACTTAATGGTGAGCAAAAAAGAAGCCAGACCTAGCAGTATGTATTGTGTGACTGGTTTTATTTATATAAAGATTAAAAACAGGCAAAAATATCCCATGGTGATAGAAGGCAGGTTAGTGGTTATTCTTGTGTAAGAAAGTGACAAATGGTTCTAAAGCGCTAGTAATGTTCTGTATCTCAGACTAGATGGTGGTGTCATCGGTGAGTCCAGGTTATAAAAAGTCAACAAGCTGTACAGTTACAATCTGTGGACTTTTCTGCTTGTATCTTATTCTTCATATAAAAAGTTTGCATTTAAAAAACAATTAAAATGTTTCAATTTACACATTTATAGTGGGACTAACCATTACTTTGTTAGGGTTTATGCCACCAACTCAGCCAGCTTAGTACAAGGGAACTTCAAAAAGCTCATGGAAAAATAGAATTAAATGATAATACAAATCTTTCCATAAGCTTTTTGAAGTACCCTTATACATGAGAAGTAAAAAGTTTAGCAATCATAAAAGCTGCCGTAAGGTCTCCATGCTTAATCACTATTACCACTAAATCATGAATGTTTCAAAGGAATGAGCACATGAGAGAATAGTACTCAGAGGCATTTCTTTCAACGAATTATCATTTAATTTTTGGTCTTACTGTTTCTACTTTAGTCATTTCAACTTTGGTGATAACTGAAGCATAACGCTTGAGTATCAGTCGATCACCTTAAACAGATTGCTAACTAACACACCCACATTTACTTTATTCTTGGATTTGTTTTCACATGGCCACTTGAAAATGAATTTTATGTCTGGAGAGAAACACAAGTGAGTAAACGGATTGTGCTTAGTCTATGGGCAGAATTATTCCTTGAAGGACGGCCAGTTAAGCCTGTTGCCTTCTCAGTGCCAAAATGTTTTTACTTTTCTGTGGGTGTTATCACACTGTTGTTTTTTAAATTCATTTTAATATTATGCCTTAAGCCCCTGTTTTTCAAACATTTACGTAAGAATCACCTGGGCAAGTTGTTAAAAATGTGTATTTCCATGCCCGTGCTGGGGAATCTGATTGAAGATGAAAGGGGTTTGCATATTAAACAAGGACTCCAGATGATTCTGTGATTCCAGATGATTTCAGTGGTTAACATTTTGAGAAACACTGTTTTAAGCTCACAGTCATTGGGCCGTAGCTATTCAGAATGGTGATATTTTGACTAGCATTTGGGGTGGGGGGGTTCTTTCCTTTTGGGAGTTTTTTGACGTTGCTACTGAGTGAAGTGACAATGGGAAAGCAAGCAGAGAATATGTAAAACAGAACTACGAGTTTAGAAGCTGCCATCAGTTCCTTTCATGTATTACATAATATATTACTTGGAAAAAGCTGAAACGACAGATGGACCTGTTGTTACTTCAGGCAGGCGCTCCTTAAACTGCTGAAGTTTATGAGTAAGTTTTACAACACCGGAATTCTGAAGCTATTTCTGGTGCATGTAGTTTCATGTCATCTTTATGGGAACAAAAGAGATCTGTATCCCACACCCCCGACATTTTTGTTTGTCAAGATTTAGATAAAAGGATGAGATGTAAGAGAGTCTCTGCCCACACATTACATCTTTGCTTCACCACCTGTTTGGCTGGAGATAAGCAAGGTGAGGCTGAGGCAGTGACTCAACCCCAATTGCCCTATAGGCGTTAGTTCACAAATCCAGGGAATAAATATGCTATGCAGGGGAAACAAATTCCTTTCCTACATTTGACCTTTTCTTCTGAATTCATTTCTAGGAACTTCTCTAAAGCATTAGGCTAAATTTTTGCCATCCAAATGGACTATTTTCCTTTTTTAAAGCTTCCCATTCTGTGTGCTACAATGCCAATGATGATTTATATTGTGCAAAGAAAGTGAGTTGAGATATGTGATTACTGTAATCCAATTTTAAATTAGCCTCTTAAAACTTTTTATTCTATACCACTACTATGGATGTTTCTTAGCTTGCAAAGATTAGCTATAATGTAGATTGTAGTATCAAAGTCTGCAGCTGTCAGTGGTTTTCCACTGTCCAGCACCCTTTGACATCTTCACTTTGAAGTCTCTTGCTGAAGAGGCAAGAGGAGAAATGAGGAAAACTGCCACCTTTGACTTTAAGAATACAAAGTAACAGCTGGATTTCAATTAAAAAAAGTAAAGTCTGTTGATGTTTCGACATACAGACATGGTGTAGTATGTTGTTTTTATGGTATTTTCTTTCTTTTTTTTAATTGAAACTTAATTGATTATATGTATTTGTGGGATAGAGTTGAATATCAACACCTGCACAGTATGTGATGATCAAATCAGGATAGTTGGCATATTTATCATTACAAAATGTATCCATTCTTTGTGTCCATTCACAAATTTCTCCCTAACCCCCTCACTCTCCTTTCTCACCTCTAATAACCACAGTTCTGTTCTCTCCTTCTTAAAGTTCAACAGATTATTGTGCTCTTCCTCCCTCCCTCCCTCCTTCCTTCCTTCCTTCCTTCCTTCCTTCCTTCCTTCCTTCCTTCCTTCCTTCCTTCCTTCCTTCCTTCCTTCCTTCCTTCCTTCCTTCCTTCCTTCCTTCCTTCCTTCCTTCCTTCCTTCCTTCCTTCCTTCCTTCCTTCCTTCCTTCCTTCCTTCCTTCCTTCCTTCCTTCCTTCCTTTCCTCCCACTTATGAGTGAGGACATGTGGCATTTCTCTTTCCGTGCCTGGCTTATTTCTCCTAACATAATTTTCTCCAGACTCATCCATGTTCCTGCTAATGGCAGAATTTCATTCTTTTTTTTATGACAGAGTAGTATTCCATGGTGTATATATACCACATTTTCCTTATCCAGTCATCCATCAATGGACATTTAGTTGGTTCCATGTCTTCGATATTGTAAACAGAGCTGCGATGAACATGGGAGTGCAGGTATCCCTTCAACATGATGACTTCCATTCCTCTGGGTATATATGCAGCAGTGGAATTGCTGGATCATATGGCAGTTCTATCTATAGTTGTTTGAGGAACATCCATACCGTTCTCTATAATGGCTGCAGTAGTTTACAGTCCCACTGACAGGGTAGGAGGTTTCCCCTTTCTCCATATCCTCGATAGCATTTGTTATTCTCTATCTTTTTGATAATAGCCAGTCTAACTGGGGTGAAATGATATTTCAGTGTGGTTTTGATTTGCGTTTCCCTGATACTGAGTGATATTGAGCATTTTCTCATGCATCTGTTGACCATTTGTATATTTTCCTTTGAGAAATGCCTATTTAGCTCCTTTGCCCATTTTTTAATTGGGTTTTTTTTGTTTGTTTGTTTTTAAAACTAAGTTGTTGGAGTTCCTTATATATTCTGGATATAAATCCTTTATCAGATGCACAGTTTGCAAGTATTTTCTCCCATTCAGAAGGTTGTCTTTTCACTCTGTTAATTGTTTCTTTTGCTGTGCAGAAGCTTTTTAGTTTTATATAATCCCATTTGTTTACTTTTCCTTTTGTTGCCTGTGCTTTAGGGGTCTTATTCATAAAGTCTTTTTTTGTGTCTGTTTTTATGCCTGTACCATGCTGTTTTGTTTACTATAGCTTTATAGTATAATTTGAAGTCAGGTAGTGTAATGCCTTTGGCTTTGGTTTTTTTATCCAGGGTTGCTTTGGCTATTTGGGCTATTTTGTTGTTCCATATGAATGTTAGGTCTTTTTTTTTTTTCTTTTTCTATTTCTGTGAAGAATGTCATTGATATTTTGATGGGGATTGCAATGAGTCTGTAGAATACTTTGGGTAGGGGCCGGCCCAGTGGCTCACTTGGGAGAGTGTGGCACTGGTAGCGCAGAGGCCGCGGGTTCAGATCCTATATAGGGATGGCTGGTGTGCTCACTGGCTGAGCGTGGTACGGACACTGTGCAAAAAAAAAAAAAAAAAAAAAAAAAAAATACTTTGGGTAGTATGGACATTTTCACCACGTTAATTCTTCTAGTCCGTGATAACAGAAAGTCTTTCCATCTCTTTGTGTTCTCTTTAATTTCTGTCAGCAGTGATTTGCAGTTTTCACTGCAGAGAACTTTCACATCCTTGCTTAAATTTATTCTTAAGTATTTTATTTTTTTGGTAACTATTGTAAATGGGCTTGCTTTCTTGATCATTTTGTCACTTAGAATTTGTAAAAGCGTATGACCCATTTAGATCTAAAATGACTGAGAAGATGGTTGTAGCACTGATCAAGCCACTACAATTTACTGCTTCTTTTTTCCTTTATGGTTCCTTCCAAAGAATTCGCTTTCTGCTTTCCCTTTCCTGTTTGGTCCAAGAAGACTTCTCTCTCCTCTTTGTCAAAGATTCAAATGAAAATCAAGCCTCAAAGGGCAATTTCCCTACCTACAATTTGACTTTATTTGTGTGTAATAATCCGGGTGACTGAGTTACCAGTCTCTGGTGAAGTATATCTATTTATCTTTCATTTACCTCGCCTCTAAAATTAGGCTCGTAGCATTTGACTCACTTACATAATTCAAATCTTCAGTTTAGGGTTTGGATCCATTTCAAAGCCAAACTGCTTCTTGAAGGGCAGTTCCTGGCATATAGTAGGCATACGAATATTTGTCGAATGAATGAATAATGTTTACCATCTGCATGACTCTCCTTCCCACACACTTTTTGTTGTCTAGATTGGCTTTTGTTTGGCTCTGTTTTTTGTAATATTTTTGGGAAACAGATAAAAAAGAGCATTGGCCCTAATGAGAAAGAAGTGGTTCTATAGGATAAAGAGTGGCTATATTTTTTTACATTTAATTTGAAGTGTCAATTGAATATTTCCCCTAAAGCTACATTTTAATTTCTACTCAAAAGAAAAAAAAAATAGTTTTCTTTATAATCTTCTACCACTTGCTGTTCTAAGCATATGTTTTTACTTCTGGTTTGAAATGCTGAGCACTGGTGATATGGCAGAAACACGGTTAAGGAAAAGGAGCAATCACCTACTGGTTGAGGATGTGACAGAGACAGCTCATAACATGTCCTTTTCTTATTTGGCTGATTTCTCCTTCCCACTTCGTCTTTTTGTTTTTTAGTGTGTCTTCCATGATCCTGTTGAGAGATACAAACACTGAGTTAGTAATTGCAACAACTGACTATTTTCTTCTCTCTAAAGTGTCAAAGATACTTTGACATCAAAAGTATGACTAGAAGATGACCTATGTTAGTATCAGCTAGACTATGTGTTTAAAATTTCAGAGCCCTAGTTCCACTACTTATTTTCAGGAGTCTGTGTTTTTATAAGAACCTTATGCATTTGTATTGCACTCTCACTTTTTCGACCCACTGCCCTAGACCAATGAATGATGCATAAGCTCAAGCTGGAAAATTATAAAAGACAATCTTAAATGTTGATACCTCATTTGTAGATCTTCCCACTTTACAGTAAAAAAAAAAATTATACACACACAAATCTGATAACCACGTAGAAGAACTATGAGCAGTGCTTAAAACTTAAGTAATTAAGTGAAGGGCATTGATTATGTTGTTTGATGACAACAATTATTGTTGAAGGACAAGGTATATTTATTTTAAAAAGTATTCTTTAAAAACCAATTAATAGTTGAGAAATGATTATTTTTTTTGCTTTTCCTTTATTTTAAATTTTGTATCTTTTGGTGTGGGCCTCTACACCACTTTCTCTCTCTCCTCTCGTCTCCTCTCTCTTGCTGGCTCTTATTGTCACTTGTGCTCTCTGCCACCTCTTCTTCAAAACTCTAAGTACAGCTCCTCTTTCCATAGCAATCTATTCCTTGTGATTTCATCCTTATTACTTAGGAGCATGATGTCATGAAGAGAAGGACTGTGTTAATCAGATGATCCAGGTTCAAGAATTTGCCCTAATACTTACTAGCTGTGTGGTATTGGACAGACCACTTAACATCTCTCAGTTCCTGCTGCCTCCACATTAAAATAAAGTACTTACCTTACAGTGCTTTTGTGAGATTTATGAGACTAATGAGTGTAAAGTGCTTAACACAGATCCTAGCAACCATTATTTACTTATTGCTTTTTGTGGTTATTAATTAAAATGGCCACATAGGAAAGGATGTGTTAAAGAGAAAAATCAAATCCTTAAGTTAGAAGACATTAAATTTTGTGAGAGTTTAAGAACAAACAGATAGATGTATAATTTCATCCATAAAATATAGTGTTTATAATGCTGTAAGATGGTAAAGTATACTGTGAAATCACTAAAGAGGGAGTGATTGATATTTACACTGTTTAGGGTCAGTCACTTTGTTATTAAGTATATATATATATATATATATATATATATATATATATATATACACACACAGTGGGAATAATTTAAAGATTTCCTTTATTTGCATTTTTTTTTTTTTAATTTAAAAGGGGCATTGATATCATACCTTGACTCAAATGGGTCTTTACATAAAATAGAAGAAACTGTCACTTCCTGGAGACATCTTGCTTCCATCTGATTGAACACTGTCATAATATATATTGTTGACTGTTAATATGAATGCACTTCCCTTAGAGTTGTTCAGTGAACAATCTGTACAACCATACAAGGCAACCCTATAACACTTAATAATATTCTTTTCGCAATGACTTTCATTACATCGTTTTGTAAATAATCAGGATGTTTTATTTTTTTTTCTAATATAGACAGATATCATGATCTTGAATCCATGTTCTTGTCACTGTCACAGTCCTGAGTTAAAATCATGATATAGTTAGATGGATGACATTGCTGTCATCTTTTAGTAGCTGGACTGAGATGTTGACTACAGTGAAAAGGCCCTCTAGGTGGATGGAAGAATTCTGAATAAATCACCTGATAAATGTTTCTCTCTCACAGGACTATTATGAAGGGCAGCAATAATATGTGAAAAGGATATAGCTTATGATGTTCTTCTATTCTATATTATTTTGTCTCTGATATTTTGAGTACATTACTACAGATTAATTGAAAGTAATCTGGCAAAATATATTAATAAAAACAAATTAGGAATTATGAATTACATTTCTGCCTCCTTCTCATTTGTATTTACTGTCTGTAGTGGATACTCCAGATCCCTATGTGGAACTTTTCATCTCTACAACCCCTGACAGCAGAAGGAGAACAAGGCACTTCAATAATGACATAAACCCTGTGTGGAATGAGACCTTTGAATTTATTCTAGATCCTAATCAGGAAAATGTTTTGGAGGTAAGTGAATCATTTGCGTGGGGTAAGATGGACATCATTCATGTTGGGAGAGATGCTTGAATTTTTCCCTTATTGCTGCCTTTCTCCTGTGAGGTATAGCTGGAGTCAAGCTAGGCAGCCTGGTAGACTAGCTCCTAGATGGTGCACATGGAGTAATACAAGTGTTCGAAATGCAGTAGTTAGGAGGGGCTGGCAAGACTTCTATCCTCCCCACGTGATTTGGAGAAAATGTGTATTTTGTAATAAAGAGGAGAATCCTTGCCCAACAGAATAAAAATATTTTCAATTGTTTTGAAGTACCATATGTTCTCACTTATAAGTGGGAGCTGAATCCATAAATAAACAAGCAATAAAAAAAGAGAAAGAAAGAAAGAAAGAAACAACAATCACAATAATGAGTTGAACTTTTAGAAGGAGAGAAAAGAACTGTGATCACCAGAGGTGGAAAAGGGAAGGGAAGGGGACAGTGAGAAGTCAGTGAACAGACACCAAGAATGATTACGTTTCGTAATGGTGAATAAGCTAAGTGCCCTGAGCTGACTGTCACTCATTGTACACAACTATTGAAAGTTAACTTTGTACCCCACATATATGTATAATAAATTATCTCTAAAAAAATAAAAGAAAGTGAAATAAATGATAATCCAATAAGTTAAAATAGATTTTCCCAAAAATAGTTATATTGATTTTCCACATTACTTTCTCTCCCATGTTCCAAAATAGAGAGGGGATAAAGTTCCATTTTTGAAACATAATAATTGAATTAATTAATCAGGAAAATATAAAAAATAATTATTTTAGCAGCAAATGTAGTATTCAGAAGGAAAAGATAAAACTACGGTTACTGGTTAAATACTGAAGATCTCAAATGTTAAATATCATTTGAGAACTTTCATTTTTTAAATGTGGTGGGGATGTTAGATCTAATTCCCTTTGACATTTGTGCTCTGCCCTTTACTCTATAGATCACATTAATGGATGCCAATTATGTCATGGATGAAACTCTAGGGACAGCAACATTTCCGATCTCTTCTATGAAAGTGGGAGAGAAGAAAGAGGTTCCTTTTATTTTCAACAAAGTAAGTACTAGAGCAAAATTATTTTTCAACTTTATGTCTGTTAAAGTGTATTTATTCTGGGAAGTTGAGTTTACTGCTTAGAAAATTGTATTTATTTATTTATTTATTTAGAGAATGTTTTATTTTTAAAGAAAAAGCTTTGTTTTCCCTTTTATTTTTTGCCCTAATTTTTTTATTATTCTATTATCTATAAACTTCGGCTGAGGTATTACACTAAATACTACTGAGGCATTAATCTCTTTTGTTGCACCAAATGATAACATTGGGTTTAGGCAACGCCTTTAGACTGTCCAATGCAAAACACTTGGGAGGATAAAGACAGATGCGAAATCTGAGAGGAATGGCAGAAAGTGAGAGAACAAGTAAGCGGACTCAAAGAAAATGTTTAAATTTCCAAATTATTCCAGGATTACATGTTAAGTAATAAAATGAGCCTCTCTGTAGGACTATTTCTGTCTTAAACAGACCTCAGATAATTAGGGCCAAAGCCTTGAAAGATCAGAAGAAATGGTCTTGAAGTTATTGTGAACTTTTGGATTTCTAGGTTTGCTGCATTTCTGAAATTTTAATTGTTTATTTAGAAATAATAAAATAATAAGAAAATTATTTATACAGAACAGACTCATCGGATTTTGAATTCTATAAGAAAGTAATTTAGTAGTGAGAAATATAAACAACTGGTGGGCCAGTCAGTGGAAGGCTGGTGAATATATTAATTTCTTCTTGTTGGGAGAGACACTGTGTTTTTTGCTCATCCTTAGGGTGACTTTTCAAATTCCTCCACTCACCCAAACCTATCGATACATTAACTCTCACCTCCTCCGTGGTGCCTTTCTTAACTGTTATTATCCCAAATGACCTCTTCTTCCTTTGACTCCCTGGGATCATTCTCTGTGGTATTGAACTGAATCTGTAATACTTTTCATTTTTTTGTCTTCCTTTTGTAAGTTAAGATCCAATAGGTCAGGAAACCTGAAATACCAATTATCCATGCCTACAGAGTTAATACATAGCTTATATTTGTTGAATGAATTTATACCTATTGAGAAACCAACTTAAGCCCAAAGGGCTTCTTGACTAGTCTATGTAGTCAGAGTGACCCGGGTACCCTGGGAATATTCTGGTCCACTCACTTGCTGGTGGTGCTTTTAGCTGCTCCAGGAAGCATGTCCTCTATCAAGTGCAAGGAGATACACTGCCTACATTTCTATTGACCCCTTTAAAAAATAAATTTTATTTATTCTTTTTACAAACATTTACTGAAGGTCTACTATGTAGCAGTCATTATGTTTTGTACCAGGGATATAAAGATAATGTACAGGAAGTTCTTCCCTGCCTCTTCATCTGGGGTGGAGGTGAGGTAGGGGTTGAAATAGAAAGTGGAGGTAGGGAGATTCATACGTGAGATAAAAAGAAATCACCCTAAGGTGAGATAAGTATCAGTGAGCTATGTATAGAGAGCAGTGGAAGACAAAATAAAGATTGTGTTGTGAGAGAAAGCCTGGGATGGCTCTACATCAGTAGGTGATTTTGAACAGGTTGAACAGTGAACATGGTTAACACCTTGACCTTTAAAGCCAATCTATTGGTGTTTAAATCCCAACTCTGTACATTACCATCCGTTTCATCTTAGGGAAATCACTTAACTCCTCTCTGCCTCAGTTACCACATCTGTGAAATGGAGACAATATCTTACAGAAGAGTCATTCTGATTAAATGAGTTAATTTTACTTGTGTGTAGCATATACATATAATGATGTTTAATATCATTTATATTACATATAAACATATTTAATTATAATTTGATATAATTTATGATATACAATATTGATTATGTTATTTTGTTTATATGTTAAGTAAATAATTTATTATACATTAGATATGTAATGATAATTGATTAAAACACATAAATAACATACACACACAGATACATGCATACTTACATATAGTGCTTAGAACAGTCCCTGATACATGTTAGCACTATATAAGTGTTTTCTTGTTATTGTTGCTGTTATGACACCTTTTGAATCAAGAATAGGATTTCAGCAGGCAGAGAAGTAATTATAAACATCCTGGGCCGAAAAAAATTGCAAAAGAATGGAGTCTTGAAAGAAGAAAGCAAGTTGGGGCCTAGCAAGTTAGATGGCTTGGCAGGTGTGTGTAGTGGGGAAAGAGGATAGACGTGGTCAAAGGCTAAAATCCGCAGGCCTTTCCTGTTGCATGTTGCTAGCAAAGGTTCTCTGTCGAGGGCTTTGGAAGCACTGGTTGGCCTTTCCAAAGTAAAACATCTTTTTTTTTTTTTTCCCCCCCTGCACTTCAGTCCATGACCTAAAGACTGCTTATAAGAGAAGATATTGTGGAAAAAATTCACTTCCTCTTCTTCTGTCATTTCCTGTGGTTATGTGTGTAACCCTGGGGCTCTACCAAAGGCTTTCCACATTCCTGAATTTAAAGTAGGTTACGTAATTACTTTCTTTTGCGTGTCTGAGAAAACAGTTGGCCAAACGGCTTTTCTTCATTACTCTGTTTTCAATAGTCCTTTGCAGTTTTTATCTGAACGGAAGCCTTTGAGTTGCACTGTGGTGATAGTTGGGAGAACAGTAAGTGCATGATGGCCACGTAGAGAGTCCCCCATTTGTTGCCTAGTTCATGTGGGAGTGTCCTGTGGGAGCCATCCAGCCTGTCCTCATCTCCGAATCCCTGTCTTTCCAAGGGGGGTGGTCTTCTTTCTACAACATTCACAGAGGTTGTAGGAGAGATCAGGTGGTAAGGGAAAATGAGAGAGAAGACACTTAAACCTTGAAGATGGCTAGGACAGTCTGGTATAATAAAAAGAACTCTTGGATTTGGTGAAGAAAGAACAAATGCTTCAAGCCAAGACATTATTAGCAAAAACTCCTTCAAACTTTTTTCATCCAAAAGTTAATACTGAGTCAACATAGAGTGATTTCTGTGGCCAGGAGACAGCTGGAGAAACAGCAGAGCCTCCAAACAGAGATTATCAGATTCTCAGGGGCCCCCTCTACCCACTCAGGATAGAACTGGGAACTGGAGACCAGACGTTCATTTTCTCTCTGTCCCTAATCTCTCTTCAGAATGTTTGAGTTGTCATTCTTTCTTTCAGAGTCTTATTTTCTCTACCTCTAAAGTGATGGTTTAGATTAAACTATTTCTAAGTTCCCTTCTAATTTATAAAATTCTATGATTTAGAAAGAATACCTAATTTTCATTTTGCCATCTTCAGCCAAAAGCTTTTAATTCTTCCCATTTTACATATGTAGAAGCTAAATAATAATAATGCAAGAATAAAAATATTTAATTATATGATATTATTTAATTTTAAAATACTGATCTGTCAATGGGTTGTGTTATTTATTATTATGAGATGAATGCGAGCCTTTATTTTGCTCCTAAAATGTTGCTAAGTTATAAGAAAGCTGCAAAAAGTTCCTCTTTAAAGGAACTAAGAATCCATTTGAAAAATAGACATTCATGTATAAACTGATAAGTAATGTGATAAGCAGTATCATGAGGCATCTATTCATTGATTTGCTTACTTAAGGAGTTATCTGTTAAACACCTGTTGTCTTCCAGGCAATATTCTAGGTGGTGGGCAAACAGCAGAGGACATGGTAGACAATACCCTGGTTCCCAAGGGAGCTTGCATTCTATAGCGAAGGTAAACAGGCAACGATAAGCAAAAGAATCGTCAATACAACATCAGCTTGTGATAAATACTATGAGAAAAAAATAAAGGGATGTGATAGAGAACAGTTGATAAGAACTGAAGTTTGTATAGTTACAGACGGCCTCTCTAAAGCATTATAACATTTTCTCCAAATTTTATCATAAAATTTGTCAAACTTAAAAAGTTGGAAGATTTGTACCATGAACACCCATCTAACTGCCACACAGATTCTGTAATTAACACTTTGCTCTATGTGCTTTGCCACACATTTATCTCTCCATCTATTAAACCATCTTACTTTTTTGATGCATTTAAAAGCAAGTGGCAGACAACAGTATGCTTTACCCCTAAACACTTTGACTTATCATTAATCAGAGTTCAGTATTTTCATGTGATCATTTTAAGTGCCAAATGAATAGTTCAGGCAATATGTGCAGTGAGACTTAAAAGGAGAAATCATTCGTTCATTCATTCATTCATTTTGCAAATAGCTGTTGAGCACTCACTGTGTGGCAAATACACTTTAGGCATTGCCTGTCCTGTAGTGAAAAAAACAAACAAGAGTCCCTACCCTTGAGGAACTTGCATTCTACTTAGGAACATAGACAAAAAGCAAGGTAAATATGTAGAAGATATATTCTGCTAGATGATGATAATGACAAGTGTTAAATAAATCATGGAAGGAGAATGGAGGAGTATGTGTGAATATGTGTATGAAGTGGTCACAAATCCAATTCTAAAAATGTGGCTAAGAAAGGCATCTCTGAAGACATGTGAGGGCAGAAGGCACTCCAAGTTGACAGGCCCTGAAGCAAAGTTTGCCTGGCATGCTCAGTAACCGCAAGGATGAGAGAGTGGCAGGAGCACAAAGAAACTAGAGAGAGTAGGAGTAGGGAGGGTGGTAGGAGATATGGTCAGAGAGGCAACGGCAGGGTGCGGGTACAGATCGTTGTACATTACACTGTACATCAATGGCTTAGGCTTGTCTTTAAAGGAAGGCTGTGATTGGGGCAATTGAGTCACTAGAGGGGTGGAAGGCATCCTGGTCCAGAGAACAAACAGCCCGATCGAAGGCATTGGACTAGAAAGGACAGAGTGTGGTCAGGAGACCATGTCTAGACGAGTTTAATGGGAGCAGAGCATTTGTGCATGGAGGAAGAGCAGGTACATTGGAATCAGACCGTAGTGAATCAGACCATAGCAGAGCTTAAATGTGAGATGTAGGAATTTGGATGTTATCTTACTGACAGCAGTGTATGATGGAAGGTTTCTGACCTAGTAATGGGGAACTGAGGACAAACAAGGTTTGGCTTTTCCTCCTGATTTTTTTTTTTTTTTTTTTGGCTTTGCATTAGCAAGCAAAAAGTAAGCAAAGTTGCATAGAATGTTGATATTGAAAACAAATATGCTGATGCAGCTTACAGCAGACTGCTTCTATGGAAAGTGACTACAGTGGGTAATGCAGGGTGACTTGAGGAAAGTAAGTGTAGCAACAGCTTTAATGCATCAATAAGATGAAATACAGTGATTGCTTAGTAGCAGTGAGAATGAGCTAAAGTTGCAAAGCAGTAATTTACAGTGGATTCAGCTCTTCTAGACTGGCTATCACTCAACTCAATTTTAGAACCTTTTTTTTGAGGAGAAAGTCAATCTTAGGGCCGGGTTCCAGTTTTTGTTTTCTAGCTGGCATTTATGAAATCTGAGTTAGGCTGGTGTTTGTTGGAATCAAAAACTTAGAGAGCATCAGAGTTGTCATTTGAGAGAAGCTTCTGCAACCTGAAGCTTTTGACCCCAGGCTCAGAATCAGACAGCTACACTGCCTGGGTTGGGAATCATGATCTGCTTCTTATGAACTGTGTGATGTTGGGCATGTAGTTTTTTCTCTCCTTGTCATGCATCCTCATCTATAACACAGGGTTACTTATAGTACCTACCTCTTAGGATTGCAGTTATGGTCAAAGAATGTATTAAAACAGTGTCTGGCCCAGTAAGCACTAAATGCATCATAGATATTCTCATTGTAGCTGATCAGATTTAACTAAACATATGTCATGTGCTTCGTGAAACTGATTTAACTGAATACTAAACTTACTTATTTGTTGGAACTTACTGACCAGAGCAAACTTGTTATTTAAATATAGGTAGAGCTTATAAGTTTTGTGATCATTAGTTTGGAGATAGGTCAGAATATTGTAGTTAGTCATTACTGAGTCTATCAAATGTGGCTTCGGGTTACAGTAACCCATTTTAAAGTGAAAAAGTATAGAATCTTCAGCATATACTGTGTTTTGTGTAAACAAAGTAGCCCACTTCAAAAGAACCGTGAAAATGCTACATTTTTGTGGTAAAACAGAAGAAGATTATACTTTATTTTTCTGGATGAAATTAGTTTGTTTTGACCAATACTTTGAGGTAGGTAGCCTCTAAGTTTACACTGTTTTAATTTGCCGCCTTTATTTAGAAGTTAGTATTATTGTTTTAAATCAGCCATGTCTCATGGCTCCAGTGTCATCTGTCATTTTGTCTGCTTTCTTTGATTGTTGCTTATTCATGCTTATTCATGCGACTTGAAAATGAATGAGGCAGTTCTGTAGAAGAGATAGTGGCAATGCTTAAAAATAAAAGGGAATCTTCATGGTGAGTTCAGAAGGTTAAGTTAGTATCAGGATGATTTCATTGGAAAACTATGTATTGATGTGTGAAGAAAAAGACTACAATTTCGGTAAGTTGATGAGACAAAGTGGAGTTTGCAAGGAAAACAAGACCACTTTGTAATTTTGTGAGTAATTTGGGAGGTCTTTGGCTAAGACATGAAGACCATCAGGTACTGATGCAGGGCAGAATTCAAATGTGGGTCGAGCAATTCCTGGCTTTAAAAGAGAATGCATTTTTATTTTGGGCTACTAGAAATGGAAACTTAAGTCTATTTTTGACACTTCTACAATTTATAACTTTTAAATTATAGGGCATCTTAGAATGCTCTTGCATTCTTGGAGGTCCTCTGTTGGATTGTAAGTTCTACCATGGAGTAGAACATATTCAACTTACTTACCATTACATACCCAGCCTAGCACACATTAGGCACTTGAATCATTTTTGGATGAATGAACGAATGAAGGCACTTACAAGAAGTGATGCAAACCTAGGAAGTGCTCAGATAGGAGTAATGAAAGTAAATGAAGTTTAAAAGAGAAAAGCTAGAGAGTCTGAGGGATTTCCATTTGGAGAAAAAGAGATAGTGGGGGTGGGGGGGTGGTTTAGTAGAAGTGCCCTAGGAAATCCTGTTTGTTGCATGAAAGCTAATGATTACACAGCTCTTCAGAATTTCCACTGATGTCCATGTATGGAAAAGGATGTTAATATAAGAAATGTATGATTATCAACAAATGTAAGGAGGAAACTATGTGATAGAGTGAAACATGGCTACAGGGAAAATAGAGTATTTTTATATCTTTCAAAATTTTTTGAGACTGTCTGGCTCATTTTTTGGGGGGGCACAACTATACTGAATTCTTGGGTAATAGATGAAATGTCCTGGTAGTAAATACTAATTTTGTTTTATCAAAAAATTGAGAATTTACAAAAATGATTTTATCAGTATTCCATTTGATTTTTAAAAATTTATTTTAATTGATACATTGTAATTGTACATGCTCTTGGGGTACAATCTGATGTTTTGATACATATATACACTATTTAAACATGTAAAATTTATGTAGATGTTATCTAGTTTGCATTGGTGGGGTTGTAATTTCTGCTTTACACTTGAATTGTGTCTTTGTCAGATCCACGTTTATTCTTTCTTTACAGGATGGAGTAACAGTGTGCAAAATGTGACTCTTAGTAGCAATGACTCATTTATTTTTTTCAATATCAATTTATTGTCTTGCATAGTTCAGTTAAATACAGATAAAGCAGACAATATTATGTAATTCTCTTGAGAGATGTGAGCACTTATTGAATCAACTTGGTGATCAGTTGCTGTTTATTTCTACCTAGAGAAAAAAGAGTAAATTGACTCAAGAAGGATCAGAATTCAAAACAGTGTTTTACTGAAAGTAAACATCAGTATTGGGCTATATAAGAGAATACATGGCATATTTGAAGAACTTTGTATTAATAAGAATAAATTCTTGAGTTCCAAATTATTTGACTGTGTGCATCTTTTTTGTAGTAATGATTTTAAAGGAACTCCTTATTGCCAGACACTAAGCTTGTTGCTTTACCATAATTACTTCAAAATGACCTTGGAAAATTTTCAAGAGCATTAGTGGCTTATATACTTTAAAAATTATTTTAAAGTCTCAAATAGCTTATTTAAAACCGTTTCTCTCTTCTAGTTTTTCCCACTCTCACACAACTGAACATCTCCAATCGTAAGCATCTAAAATTGCTTTTCACTTTAGAGTTCAAAGAAGAAATTATTGCTTAAGAATGTGTCATGGGTACAGCTTACTGTTTACCTTTATAATTCCTAGAAAAAGGTAGAGCTCTTTTAATTTGTTCTGACTCCTAGTTGAGTATTTTGGGGTTGGGCAGAGCCTGGGCGATTTGGTCACCGTTCTTTCTAATTGCCCTGATAACGCCAGCAATGTGAAAGCTTGTAATACAGAGATGCTTTATACAGTGTGTGGGAAGAAGTTTACAGTAATTGTAAATGCCTCATAGGAAGTACATATTTTTGTGGCTATTTTATCTGAATGACATGTTCCAGGTAGAAGGTGTGGAGAGATTGTGAATGTCAAGCTTCATAGCATGTCTGAACATAGTGCACCGAGTAGGAGAGTTTAAAATTTCTTCCTGACTGTGTGTGATCCTCTTGGACAATATGTGGAAGTGAGGATTCCAATCCATGTGACCAGAGCCACAGCCACATAGCCTGTAACATTCAAAAGGCAGGGAAATCCTGTTTCTTCTCTTCTTTTATTCTACCTTTATTTGAAGAGTCTGGTCAGTCTATCTAAGTTCATGGATGTCTTAGCCAAGAAATGTTGTTGTACAGAGAGGACATTCTTATAAATACAGTTTGGGTTGATTTTCCTTTTATTTATTAAGTTTTCAGGACAATTAGGCATTGGATGTGAAAAACATTGGATATTTTAATATGTAATTTATAAATTGCCTAGGGACCTAACAGTTGGGAAGCCAGCTGATTCCTGAACACTTTTTGTCGTGAGATAGCACTTGGAAATAGGAAGCCTCTTCTGGCTTTGAGTCTTTCCATTTGTTAGAAAACTCTATATTGAGCTGTAATATTGTTCATATAGTTTCCATTCACCCATGGTGGCTTTGCCCTGTAGAGATAAAAAAAAAAATAAGTCAAATGTCATTTTAATGGCAGCTTTCATGTATTTTGTGAAAAAAAAAAAAAAAAATAGACCATGTTTTTTGCTCATGTCTTTTTTGTTTCTGTTTTTTTCTTAACTAGCTATCCAAAGTAACCTCACTCAATATAAAATGTTTTCCAAGTCCTCTTTGGGGAAGAGTCCGACTGAAATTTTGAAATGAGGAATAGACAGTGTTTGGGGATGTGGTCTGAGAAGTGATTCTATTGATACTGTGTTGTAGCCGATCAGTCTTTTGACATAACTGAACTACTGTTCATCTGGGCATGTATAATTCCATTTTTACTGGGATTCTTAATTACTTTATTAACTTTAAGAGTGATATTTATATGCTGCTTTGATGAATAAAGATTCATAGAATTCCCTATGGAGGAACTGCTGTTTGGGTCAGACCATCCCGTGATTTATCTCTAGTAGCAATGAGATATTTCTTGACAGGTGAAGATTGCCTGACGTGCTCCTCCTCACATAAACATGCACAGTAAATATTGTGCAAATATTTAGTATCTGTTGTATTCCAAATGCTGTGCAATGATCTAGTAATAGAAACCTATATAAGAGAGTACTTACAGTTTACTGGGAGAGGCAAATTTTTGTACAGATGATTTCAGTACCTTTTGCTTACTCATAAAAGGCGGTACTGAGAATCATTTATGAACTTATTTTAACCTTTTGGAAAGTTCCTTGTAGTTTTTTTCCATCCTCTGAAACTCAAAAGATTATAAATCTAAATCTATAGCATTTTATGTTGGTTCTAAAAATATCCTCTTCATATTTCAAGAGGCATATCTTAGTTCAGTTCTACTTAAACTTACTGAAAAATTTCAATCTCTGTTCTTATGGTAGCTAATATAATAAAAATAATAGCACCATCTTAAAATTTTACAGCAGCTTTCGAAGCATGTTCTTACTTGGTTCTCATAAAAATCTAATTCATTACTAATGCCAGGGATAGTATTGAGAAGGTTTTTCTATACAACAGATTTATAGTCTCTGGAAAGACATCTCTTACTAGCCCCTTTGCTCTGTGAATATTAGTCACACTCTCTTTTCCATTAAACCAAAATTGTCTCATTGGCAAAGTGCAACTCTCTGATATGTTTCGTGGGTTTAAATAGTGTTGAATAAATAGAATCCCAAGCCCTCGAATCCCATTATTAGATGTTTTCTGAGCTAACCATAGTTGGCTGAGCCCTGGGTCCTGAGGCCCACAGTGGATGGGTTTTCAACTTCCAGTTGACTACAGCCGCACTTGTTGCAAATGTGCACGTGTGAACTCTCACCCAGACTTTCTTTAACCTCTCAGCCATTACAGCCTCTGATTTTGTGGCCCGAGGCAGCTCCCCAATAACAGACTTAACATCTTAGTAGTTTATATATCTTGGGCACATTTTATGTTTCATGAGTAGTAATTGTGGGACCGAACTACTTCATTTTAGTGAAGAAGCAAAACAACCATGCAGAGGCAATCTTACGTTTATTAAAATAACTTACTCAGTAGATTTATATCATAAAAAATAGCAAAAACTACTTACTGAAATGCTCCTGTAGTTTATGTTCTTCATGGAGATATGTAACTTTTATTTTTAGTGTGTTTTTCCTTTCCTTTCTTTTTAGTTAAAAATCTGGCACAAAATTTATTTGATTTTGTTTTCATAATGTAAAATGCACATGCATTTTATGACTTAATCTGATTAATGTATCTTTTTTAGGTCACTGAAATGATTCTGGAAATGTCTCTTGAAGTTTGGTAAGTACATTTATTTAGTTAGGTGGAAGATTATTTATTTTGTTAAATTGTATACTTTTTATATTTGAAATAATTCTGACAGCTTTGAATATATAAGAGTGCATTAAATTTACTTTGCTTTTCTTTAGTTATCTGTTAATAGCTACAACATTTTAAAGAATGTAATTTTCTTATATTTATTGTTCTCATATTGTAATATTTTTTGCTTAGTCTTCCAGTAGTTTAGTGGTTAAATAATAGATATCAGTTATATGAGAAAACTTTTTTTTAAATATTGTTTTTGTGGAAAAATAAAATTGAAAGATAATATCAATCTTTCCATCAACTTTTTGATATACCCTCATATATCTATTCCCATAGAAATGAATGCAGTTGTTTAAGCCTGCTTCCCATTGTTGATTCAGATATTCAAAAATGTGAAAGTGTCATGAACAGGAAACTATAATAATTTTATATAAAGAGGAAAAAGTGAAAATAGAGACTAATTCTGTATGTACTGATCAGAAGGTCTACAAATGATAAAGTTCCATGAAGAATGTTGCCCTTTAAAAGTGGCCTCCAAAAAATGAAATAGTCTCAACAATGAAATCATTTATTTATTTTCAAATGGTAACTCTTAGGGGAGCCAGGTCTGCCTTGATCCAGCTGATTTCTGATCTAGTGGAGTTCAGTAGATCCCACCTCTCTAAATCTCTCTGCATCTCTGTGAACTTCCCTGTTGAAGCTGATTTTGCCAAAGTAACTAGTACATATTTTATATAAACACCACACAAATTAATTCAACAATCACATATCTTGTGATTTGCAAACTGGGTGACAATGGATTTAGGCATTTTTCTCTCTTAATATCATATTTTGATTCCTGGAACATTTGATTTGACTTAGTAAATGATTGGTGTACATTTCCACAGCCTCTCAATGTATGTCAGCAAATATCAAAGGACAGTCCAAGTTGCTGTGTTGCATTATTTTGCATTAACTTGATTCTTGATTAAAAGTAATATTTTGGAATGAGATTAGAAATATTTTTTCTTATTTGACTGCCTATGGAAATAATGTGCTGTTTGTTTTAATGAGAAACGGTCTTCATTGAGGTAATTAGGAACATATTGTATTAAATAATGGGCTTTAACAATGAAACAGTCATTAAAAATGTAGAAGAACTTAGCTAAATAATATATATTCATCTAGAAGAAATTTTCTATGTCTTTATAATGAGCTTTAATCACACCCTATTTTTATGTGTTAATTTATGTCTTGACTCTAGAATGGAATTTTTTTTCAATGAGAAACGATTTTCTTCAAAGAAAAATTTTTCATGTAATTTCTTCCATTAAATATAATATAAAATCAAGAAAGAAAATTAATTAGAAAGTTAAAAATAATATATAAAATAGGAAATAAGTGAACCATAATTCTATTACTATATTTATAAAATTATTCAGAATTTTAAAAATTTTCTTCTAGATTTTTTTTTAGTGATATCTTGTAAACATCTAGGTCTGTTACAGTGATCATGATTCTTTTTAAAAAATAGCATATTACAGCATAGTATACTACAAAAACCATGGGTTCTAGAATAAGAAGTCTTAGACATAAATCTACTAATTATGTTAACAGCTGAAAGATTTCTAATCACTTTTTACTCATCTGTAAAATAAGAGTACTTTATAAGCATACCTGTTGTGATGATTAAATAGGATGTTCTTTCTAAAGAGTATAAATTACAGGCAACTTTTACACATGTACATCACATGTGTAAAGTGGTTCAGTAGTTCAGTTTGTAGCTTACAAAAATTTGAAAGTAACCTTAATGTTCATGGATAAAGTATGGTATATTCATGGATAAAGTATGGTATATTCATATAATGAAAGTACTCCACAATAGTAAAAGTGTTTGAATTACTTTATTTATGTAAACAAAGACAATTCTCAAAAACAAAATGTTAAATGAGAAAAATTACTTTGCATTGATAGCTTTTATAACAAAATTAAAAACCTACAAAATAACCCTCTGTATTATTGAGGGACATAAATATGTGTATTGTAAAATTATAAAGACATACATTAAATGATAAAGACTAAATTTAGGGTAGTGATTACCCTTGAGGAGCAAAAATAAAATAAAGCTGAGGAAGATTTACAGAGACAACTGTACAGGTGAGACTTTTCCTTCTTAAAGTGGTTAGAAGTTACCTAACCAAATATATCATAATAAATACTAATAATATAAAAGGAGTGTAGCCCACACGACTTAAAAATGCTAATTCATTATTTTATTCACTTTTTCCCCGTTACATAATTTTCAAAATAACCAAATTTAATAGCTGCATAACCCAATAGTTTCATATACTATAATTTAATGACCATTTCTTTATTGTTGGATAGTATGGTTAAATGATTTTTTCAGAAGTTGCAGTAACTTCCCTTAAAGTAGCTATCCAGAAGTAAAATTACTAGGCCAAAGAGAGGGCGCATTTTAATTATTTTTGGTATTTGTTGCTGCAGCACTAGGGCTCTGTCAGAATCCTGCTCACAGCATCAATTCTAAAGCTAGGGCTAATGTCAGAATCCTGCCGATGACTCCAATTGTAAAGCTAGGGCTGGGTCTGGAGCTCACAGACCCCTCAAGCCCATTCCAGACTGGGTCACAGACCCTTCACATGCCAGGCTGGGTCACCAGTCCCCTTCACACACAGGTCTATGAGCTAGGTAACCAGCAAACAGTTCCTTGGAAGCCATAGGTTGGAAAGGCATGGCCACTGGCCGTGGCAGCCTGAGGCAGTAAACTCCAGCCAAGGTGGTGGTGCTGTGCAGGTGCATTAACTCTGCCCTCTTACAACCTATTTACAGCAAATGCTCAGCAAGATTCTGAACATCTGTGAGGCCCTGACCATTTTCCTATTTTTTCCCAACAATCCACCTTTTCAGGGTCCCTCACCATATAATCTACACATTTAGAATCTTCCACGATGTTTCTTTAGTGAGGATAAACGACCCTTACATTCACATATTACACATTCCATCCCAGTCCCAAAAGTCTTTAGCTTGTTGTAGCACCAACTCAAAAGTCCAAAGTCCAAAGTTTCATCTGAGACCAAAGGCAAAAGTCCTTCCAGCCATGAACCTGTAAAGAGTCAAAAACAAGTTTATCTACTTCCAGGGTACAGTGGGACTGACACTGGGTACACATTCCTGTTCCAGAAGGGAGGAATAGAAAGGAAAAACAGGACCACGAACAAATCCAAAACCCAAACAGGGCAAACATTAAGCACACTGGGACACCTGACCCCTAAAGCACTGGGCAACCATGCTCCTACAGCTCTGCCAAGTGCAGACCATTGAGCTGCCTGGTGCCTGCAGCTTTTCCAGGCTGGCACTGCATAGTTCTGGGCTCCGGGTGGCAGCCCCACCATCCTGACTCCACTAGACATTTCCTCAGTGGGGGGTTTTCTGTGGGGGCTTTGACCCCATGTTTCTGCTCTACACGGCTCTGTAGATGACCTCTGCAGTGGCTCCACCCCTGCAGCAGGTCTCCACCTGAGTCCCCTGGCTTTTTCATACATCTTCTGAGATCTAGGTGGAGGCTGCCACACCGCCAATGCTCTCACATACTGCTGGCCTGCAAACTTAACACAATGTGAACACCACCAAGGTTTTTGGCTTTTTTTCTTTGGAGGTGCTGAGGCAGGATTGCTCCAGCCAGAGCAGCTGGGATGCAGGGAGCAGTTTGCCGAGGGCAATGACACCTCAGATCTGTCCTCTGGGACAACTCAGTCCTTCTAGGATGGGAGGGGAGCTGTCCCAAACTTCTCAAATGCATTTAGGGCGTTTTCCCCATTGTCCTGGTTTTTAGCATCTGGCTGCCTCACCACCAAGATAATGTCTTTAACAAACAGTTTATCTATTTCACCCTTGTATTTTTCTCTGGCTTTTGAATTATCTCAGTCAGCTTGGCTTATACCAGCTATTCACTCAGTCTCTGGCAATTTCAGCGTTTGCCCACACAGTTCAAACAGCTGCATTTACTCAGTCCATCAGGGAGTGGCTGCCTTGCCCTTGTGCATATCTGCGGCTCTTTTGTAACCGCTGCCACCAAGACAGGCTTGTAGTAAAGGAGACTAACTTTTCCACCTTTTCACCAGGTGAAAACATACTTCAAATTCTGCAGGGGAATCCATCCTTGGGTCATCTGCCCATCTGCATGTGGCACTCTTTTCTTGGGTTTATATGGACCCTTCAAGCCATTTGACTTCAGACAAACACAACATGCATTTACCGCCTTGTCTCTAAAGCACATTACTCCATCCACCCCTAGGTCTCATAGATGTAGCAGCCAGGGGCTCTCCCTGTTTCTGCTGCTTTACTGTCTCAATTTCTCATGCACAGCAGGTCATGCCTGGAGATGCACAGTTTTCCCCAGCTCATCACTGGGTTTGTCATCTTCCCTGGTGTGAGAGGCAGGAGTGGCCAGTCGCTTCATGTCATCCTCCAGGACATTTATCCGTGCTTCCAACAGCTCTGCTTTCTGCCACAAATCTCGATCACTTTGCAGCATAGTGATCAGCAGCCAGGCTCTGGTCAGCAGGAAAGTGGCCACCGGCCAATACATGCTCAAGGACAGCCACATTTCTTCCCCTTCCCAAGGGGTTTTGCATTGTAGTACCTGGTCTATGCTGCCTTGCAGTACAGTGTGAAGCAACCAGATCCTGGTCAACAGGAAAGCAGCCATAGGGCACAGCATATTCACAAGTAGCCACATTTTCTCCTTCTTCCAAGGGCTTTTGGCTCCTTTAACTGTTCAGAATCCTGCTGACTACACCAATTTCAGTGCTTGGGCTCTGTCAGAATCCTGCTCACAGCACCAATTGTAAAGCTAGGGCTAATGTTGGAATCCTGCTGATGACTCCAATTATAAAGCTAGGGCTGGGTCTGGAGCTCACAGACCCCTCAAGCCCATTCCAGACTGGGTCACAGACCCTTCACATGCCAGGCTGGGTCACCAGACTCCTCACACACCAGGCTGGGTCACCAGTCCCCTTCACACACAGGTCTATGAGCTAGATAACCAGCAAACAGGTCTTTGGAAGCTTTAGGTTGGAAAGGTATGGCCACCCATGCAACAGTAGCCGCCCAAGGCAGTAAACTCCAGCCAAGGTGGTGGCGCTGCACAGGGGCACTAACTCCATGCACTCACAACCTATTCACAGCAAATGCTCAGCAAGATTCTGAACATCTGAAGGGCTCTGACCATTTTCCTATATTTTCCCAACAGTTGCCTAATTGCTTTTCAAAAGTGTTTTGCTAATTCATATTCCCATAATGAGTGTATGAGAATGACAGTGTTATTTTACCTTCTTCAGCACTGGAAAATAAGTATTTAAAATATTTTTTAAAATATTAGTTAATTTATTTACAGTATTGCTTAAATTTGCTAGTAAAATTTAATACTTATTCTTATGTTTTTCATTATTAATCATACTTAATCTTTTGTGATTTATCTATATTTGTCCTCTGGGAAGTAGCAATTAAAATATTATTTGTAATGAGCAAATATCACTATAGACAACATAGTCCAGAGACTTTACAGTCTCTTCTCTTGTACTGTATTTTACAAGGAAGAAATATACTGAATTAACAGACATAAGACTTATATTTGATTCATTCCTAAGGAAAGAACTTAATTTTATGGATGGTAAAGAGACAATATTTTATTTTATTTTATTTTATTTTTATTTTATTTTTTTGTCTTTTTTGTGACCAGCACTCAGCCCGTGAGTGCACCGGCCATTCCTGTATAGCATCCGAACCCGTGGTGGGAGTGTCGCCGCGCTCCCAGCGCTGCACTCTCCTGAGTGCGCCATGGGCTCGGCCCAAAGAGACAATATTTTATTAGTGATATTCTTGACTTCTGCATTTTGGATTTACTCTCACCACAATGCAGATTGCTAGTGGTTTTGTTTTGTTTTGTTTTGTTGCAATTTTAAAATTCAATAGCCAGCATTTAGAGTTCATAGGACCTGTCTTATTTGTGAAGCATTGTTGCATGGTGGAAAGTACATCACTTATTTATTATGTGACTCTAACCACTCAGGACCTCAGTTTTGCGATTTGTAGTGCTGTAATATATAAAAATGCATAACGATGTGTAATGTTTATTCCCATAGTTGTTGCAGTGATGCACGTATAATACCTAATGTGATTTCTCGTGTGGTATAGGTTTCAGAGAAATTGGCACTGCCGTTATTAGAGAGGAAGAGTATGTATAATTTAAGGATTCCAAAGTCCTTTAGCTGTAAAGTCATTTGTGGATATCTCAAGTTACTCTATTAGAAGTTCTTTTCTTTGCCAGAGGGAGCCTGTCTGTTAGAAAAGGCAATTTATTAAGACAGTATTTTGGCAAGTATGTTTCTAAAAACACAGGCTCTTTGGGATGTTAGTAAGTATTATGATGGTGAAGTGGTGGGGGTGGAGGGACATGGGAGGGGATTCTTGGTCAAGTAAGTTCGGGAAATAGTGTGTCAAACAGGTGTAAACAAGGTTCCTTACTGAAGCACTTCCCTAAGTCTTTGTCATCATAATATACAGCTTATCAGGGGCTGTTTGTTTGCTTGTTTGTTTTATCTAAATAGCTCAAACTCCTTTTTTACCTAAAAACATACCTTGGAACATGCTGCTTTAAGATAAGCTGATTTTTTATTCTTGTTTTAGGTTCTTTCCTAGGAAATGGCTTACGGGAAGCAGTGAACATATATCAGTATAGCTACTAGGGACCCGAGGGAGCTGGATGGATGTAAAACAAGGCTACTGGGAACATTTGCTCATGACTTTATCCATTTGGTATTACAGCTCATGCCCAGACCTACGATTTAGTATGGCTCTGTGTGATCAGGAGAAAATTTTCAGACAGCAGAGAAAAGAAAACATAAAAGAAAACTTGAAGAAACTCTTGGGTCCAAAGAACAGTGAAGGATTGTATGCTACGCGTGATGTGAGTTGGAAAACTTTAAAGTGTTACTAAAATTTAGTAATAATTTTGTTCTGACACTTTCTTCAAAAACTTCATCAAAATACGGCAATATAGAAATTGACCATTCTTCCTTCAGCTTTTTAAGGTAGAATAAGTGTTTCATAAATGAAAACTCTTTGAGAAAGATCAACCCGAATGCTTTTCATATCTGGTAATATTGATCAGATATAGTTTTTATTTTAAATTTTACTTTTTCTTTAAGTTTTAAAACTGATATATATTAATTGTTTATATTTATAGGGTACGTTTGATATTTCGATACGTGTTTACAATGTGTAATGATCAAATCAGGATAATTAAGATTTCCATCCCCTCAAACATTTATCATTTCTCAAATCTTCTAGCTATTTTGAGGTATACAATAAATTATTGCTAACTGTAGTCACCCTATTGTGCTATAGAACACCAGAACTTATTTCTCCCATCTAACTGCAATTTTATACCCATTATCCGACCTTTCCTCCCCTGCTTCTCCCCACCACCTTTCCCAGCCTCTGGTAACCACTGTTCTACTCTCTGCTTCTATGAGATCATCTTTTTTATCTCCCACGTATGAATGAGATCATGCAGTATTCGTCTTTCTGTGCCTATCTTATTTCACCTAATATAATGTCCTCTAGGCTCATTTTACTTTATCTCTTAGAGCAGTGTTAGAGTCACAGCAAAACTGAGCAGAGTACAGGATTTCCCATATACTCCCTGTTACCACACATGTGCAACTTCCGAGTATTAGGATTCTGCAGAGAAACAGAACTAACATGATATATATATATATATATATCCTATTATATATGTATATACAAAACCCTATTATATACAATTCTATTATATAATATATGCATTATATATAATTATATATAATCTTATTATATAATATATCCTATTATACATGCTATATATCTATGTGTGTGTATGTGTGTGTGTGTGTGTATGTGTGTGTGTGTATGAGGAGATTTATTATGGCAATAGGGATTATGGAGGCCAAGAAGTCCCATGATATGCCGTCTGTCAGCTGGAGAAGGAGGACAGCTGGTGGTTCAATTCAGTCTGAGACCAAAGGCCACAGAACCAGGGGAGCTGATAGTGTAGCTCTAGTCTGAGGCTGAGGGCCTGAGAACCAGGAACTGTTGGGAGAGGAAGGTGCTGGTGTAAGTTTCTGAGTCTGAAGGTCCAGGAACCATGAAGACTATGTCCAAGGGCAGGAGAAGATGGATGCCCCAGCTCAAGGAGAGAGAGAGGGAATTTGTTCTTTTCCACCTTTTTGTTTTATTTGGACCCTCAAGTATTAGATGATGTTGGCCCATATTGGTGAGGGTAGATTTTCTTTACTCAGTCTACAGATTCAAATGCTAATATCTTTGGAAAACACCCTCATAGACACACCCAGAAATAATGTTTTACTAGCTATCTGGGTATCCCTTAACTCAGTCAAGTTGACAAATATAATTAACCATCATACTCCCTAACTGTCAATATCCCATACCAGAGTAGTACGTTTATTACAACTGATGAACCTACACTGGCACATCGTTTCACTGTAAGTCCATAGTTTACATTAGGGTTCATGTTGGTGTTGTACATTCTATTGGTTTTGGCAAAAGTATAAATGACATGTATCTACCATCATAGTATCATACAGAGTAGTTTTGCTGCCCTAAAAATCTTTTGTGCTCCACCTATTTATTCCTCTTCTTCCCCAACCCCTGGCAACCACTGATCATTTTACTGTCTTCATAGTTTTGCCTTTTCCAGAATATCACATAGTTGGAATCATACAGTATGTAGCCTTTTCAGAGTGTCTTCTTTCACTTAGTAATATGAATTTAAGCTTCCTCCGTGTCTTTTCATGGCCTGATAGCTCACTTCTTTTTAGCGCTGAATAATATTCCATTGTTTGGATGTACCACAGTTTATGTATTCATTGACAGAGTTTTTAAAAGAGGTATACTTATGCGTAAGTAAGATATTTAATTTTTCAATAGGAAAATTTTAGTCTCAGATACAAAAGGATTATTGAGTTAATATTAATATAGACTAAAATGAAACTGGGAATCATCTTACTGAACAAGAAGAAAATGCTATAAATTTTATAAAGGTAATATAAGTAACAAATGTGGGTAAATGTGATAGGTGAGAAAAAGGAAATGTCTTACATTCTTCATGCTTCTTAGCAGGGAGTTAAAAAGTATCATCCAAAGTTGACCAAGCAGTTAAAAATAATAATTTCCACATTTTAATATTTTTTATAACCCTAATGATAGAGAGATCTTAGAATAAAAATATTTCATGAGTACTGAAAGTTCACCTCTTCAATTGTGCTTTAACTTTTTTCTTCCCTTAAATTTCAGTAAAATATAATTCATTTATCATTCAATAGTAGATATTATAATCTAGTTACTGTCTACCTATCCACTCATTTATCTCTTCATCTGTCTTTCTACCTATCTACCTCTCTTTCTTTACCTATTGGTTTATCTCCCTATCTGAAATCTACAAACATAAATCACTGCAATGATGCTCATCAAATGATAATAATGAAGTTTGTTATTAATGGCATGTCAGGTAATTTTTTCCTTATTTCTTTGAGCTTTTCTGTTAATTGAATATTTTAAATGAACGTAATTTATTGTTATAAAAATTATATTTGTATTAAATGCATAAATAAGCATATATGTGCAAATTCTACTACATGCACACACACACACCAGGTATTCAAGATTATTGCAAATTAAAGGTAAAATACAATTGGAAATGAAACCAATTCTGAGTGAGGGAGACAAATGAGCACGCCTGTCCCACATGTAGCTGCAGATTTCTAAATGTGCTTTTAGGTGGGCATGGAAGTGGAAAGCCAATCTGCTGATGGTTGAATGACTTTGTTGTTATAGAAGCAGACTCTAAGATAAGATGCTGCTTATGCAGAATTTTTTCTAAAAGGAAGATAAGGGGAGAAATGAAACCTTCATTATAGTTTTCATTAAAAAAAAAAAAAAAAGACAGAGTCTTCTCTTTAATCCTGCATCATGCTTGTTACCATAATAGATCCTTGGTAAAACCTGTGGTTGTTTACCATGTTATTTTAATTTGTCCGTGAAGAAACTTTTCTTCTCTACAGATCTCAGAAATTTCTAGCTTTTTGGGAAATTGTTTTTGTTTTGTTTTGTTTGTTCTTTTTTTAAAAAATATAGATAATAAACCTTTCAGCAGCAATTTTACAGCTTTCTTCTTTGTGTCTTTATCCTCATGTGGTTTGTTATACTCTTGGAGCAGAAAAAATAATATTTCAAGTTCTTTTCATTTCCATTATTTGTCATTTATTGAGACACTGTGCTAAGTAGTAGAGAAGAATAAAGCTGAGATGGTGGACATTGAACAGTCACTTTCTTTAGTGAGTTTAAAGCCGAGTTGGGGAAAAGACATTTAAGCAAATAAAACCAGTGATGGGTTAAACTCCTAACACTGAGGTGTGAATGGAGAGATGCGTGAGCTTACAGGAGGGTGCCCTTTCTCTCTCGGTGACAGAGATGATGGAAAGTCTGCCTAGAGTTAGTTGAATTCTGTTGGCCAAGCCTTGAGGAATGAGTTTGTTAGAAGAAAAAGGAGGAAACTGATACCTCTTTTTATTCATGGTGGTCAACTTCATTTGGAAGACCTTGCCTTATAATCTCAGGGTTTCCCTGCCTAGTTGCTTTCCAGTCATGTGCAACAATTATTTTCTTTATTCCCTATGGCTGATCCACTCTCTGCTGCCCTCATGACTTATATACACTTGCCTCCTAATTAAGGAAAATTAAAAAGTCATGAGATGATACATCCTTCACTTCTTGCCGTAGGACTGACATACTCCATAACCTATGACTATCCTTTTCCACTTCCTTCTTAGTTCCATGGAGGAAATATCCCCTTTTCTTTCAAATGCAGATCCACATCAGATATGAATCACAAGCCCCTCCTAGAAACCCAATACAGCAATTATCTGCTCCTCCCCAGGTCACTCATCACCTATACTGTCAGCCTCTACCTCCAAATGGACATTTCCTATAAAAATATAAACATGCTCTAATCTGTGATATAAAAAGAAAAAACAAAAACAAACAAACAAACAAACAAAAACCAGGAACAGAAAAATGTCCCTGGATTCTGTATTCCCTTTTACCTTCTGTTTTTCTCTCCTTACCTTTACTGACAGACTTCTTGAAAACTGTCTGTACAAGTTCACTTTATTTCCTTGCTTTCCTCAGGCTTATTCCCTCATTATTTTATTGCAGCTGCTCCACTAGTCACCAGTGCCAACTAACAAGTGCAAAGGGTCTTGTTCTTGCACTCTCTTACCTAACCTTGCAGCTGCAATTGACAAATGTATTTTTACTTTTTAAAACAATCTTTACCCTTCACTTCCCACCTTCTCTGGCTTTCATCATGATTTTCTTCAGATCATTCTTTAAATATAGTAACTCCTCTAGACTCAGCCCTAGACCCTCTTTCTCTTTATCCTACACGATTCTTAAATAAGTTTCCCTCCCTCCACCATGATGTCACCAAACACCTGTGTGCTGAAGACTTTCACGTGTATATCAGCAACTTAGAAACTCCCTTCTGATCTTCAGACTTGAATATCTACACACTTGATTTCTTCACTTGTGTCCCTCCCACCACCTCAAAGTCAGCATATCTAAGTCTGAACACAAAACCTCTCTTCCCTATAGTTCTATTTGTGCCCGACTCCTCCCTCTTCCCACTTTCTGTTCACAGTGAATTTAGGGTAATCTTTTCAAAACATAAATCTGACTATATCAATCCCAAGATTAACATTCTCCCACTGTTCTTAGGATCTTAGCCCCACAGCACCTCTCCAGTTTAGTTTTGCCAATCTATCCCCAATTCATACACCCCCTCGGAGGAAGTGCCTCTCAACTCCATGTCTCTACAGAGCCTTTTCCCAGTTGGAGTTCTTGCATGCGCTATTTCTTCTCACTGCAATAGGCTTCCCCTGTATCTCTCCTCTTTCCACCTCACCCCCTTTTTAGCTAACTGACACCCTCCGATTCTTTAATCAGCACACAGATCACTTCTGAGAGTCTCTCTCTCAACTCCTCCTACCCTCCCCTAAGTCTAAATTATGTCTCTCAGTTATATTCTCTTACGCACATATGCACATTATCTTCTCAACGTTTACCATGATTGTACATAAAAAAGCATTTGTACCAATATTCATTTAATGTCTCTTTTTGCCATTAAAATATCAGTTTTATAAGGACCAGGACAATGTCTGTGTTATACACCTTTATATTCCCAGCACCTAGCATAGCTCCTGGGATGGTAGATCTTGGTAAATATTTTGTTGTAAGAATCAAGGCACAGATTTAGGCAGTGGTTTGGCATTGAATCCATGAGATGAATTAGCTAGAGAGAGAGGTCAAGGTCTTGAAACAGAGGAACACCGGTATCAGGTTGTCAGGGAGGAGACAAAGGTTAAGAAGAAAGTTTGGATGAGATCACAGTCTAGGCTGTTGAATTAGAAATGTGCGTGAGATATAGTGGTGCAGATGGCCAGCTGTTATTTGTTCTTAAGTTCTTCTTTTTAAAAAGTAAGTTGCCGCTGCAACCCCTAGTCACTCTTTCTTTTGTAGAAAGGAATAGTAAGTCTCTCTGGGAAAATGAAGTTTGGCTTACTATTTACACAAATGACAGGATATTAACTTTTCCGTAACAGATGGGGAATGAGGTAACTATGCTTTTTCTCTTGGATATCCTTCAAAAATATTAAATACATGTGTTTGGAAGTCATTCCCAGAATTAAAACTTTTGCTGCTTTGTTTTTTGGTCTACACTTTATTCTTTGGGCAGAAATAATCAGCTTAGACATAATCAGCACCACCCAATCCTATGACAAAAGTAGAATTTTTCTATTTTTATGTTAATTCTTTGGGTTTGTTAAGCTCCCACTTCTCTTGCCAAGGTCTTCACTTCTGTTCGGTACTAGCCAGGTGGCCTCTTTAAGGTATGGAGGAGAAGTCTGTTGCGGTAGCTTGTGCAAAAAAAGAGAATAGTCTTACTGAAGTCTCAGTGCAGAGACTGTGACTGTCTTGTTCTCAGTTTTCAACACACAGCATCCAGTTTAGGACCTCACTGTTGAATTAAAACGTTGAATGAATTTGGGCAGTGTGAATTTGGGCACATTGTTTTACTTCTGTGTTTCACTTGTAAAATGGAGATGTCTCTTATTGGGGTAAAAGCATGTGTACTAATGCTTGTAAAGCATCCAGCAAAATGTGTAGGGGCACATAATAGTTACTCAATAAAGCAATAGCTATTATCCATATTCTTGGATGCTGCTGTTGTATAGCATAACATCTATGGGGCAATGATTATCAAATCTACTAAGACCTTAGTTTTCCTGTTTGGATAATGAACTAGTCAAATAGTTAAGGTTTCTAGTAGCTCAAGAGTTTATTCTCTCAAGTACTTAGACTTTTAAAAATTTGTTTTATTTTAATCATTTGGATGGAAGTCTTTCTGAAATATGTAATTCTTTGCTCAGGTTGAGCTGATTTGGGCATCTCTTGTCTGCATACTTTGCAATCAACTGCCATTGTCTTCGCTCTATGCGTCCACTTAAAGTAATTTCTTCAAACTGCCCCTTTCTCTTTCAACTTTGTTGCTGTGGAATTTAAGTCTGACAAGCAAACTTGGTGTTAGAACCATGTCCCTAATTAGTGTAATTTCTCTATGAGTAAGGGCTGAGATCTTCCCTATGAGCAAGAGACTGTGTGGGGGGGATGTCTTACATATTTTAGTTGTTCAGAGGCCACTCTTAAATTTTCTTGTTCTAAAATAGCTTTATGTCAGATGAAGTTTCCAGATCACAGTCTCTTATGTGAAGTGAATGGGTATATAGTCTCTATGTCCCCTAAAAACTGACTGCAACAGAGCACAGTTAGTTGAGGGAGTAAAATCTGGAATCAGAGCAGTATGAAAACGAGAGAAGGAAACACCCCAACCTTCATTAGAGTATAAAAGAGAAAATCCTTCTTATGGAAGACTGTTAAGGACTATATTTCAATTTAAGCAAATAGACAGCTTTGGATGAAAATAGAAGTGTAAACTCAACTTAAAACAATATATCCCCTGAGTGGTATTCTGCATTTAAATTTGTAAGTTAAGGGAAAAACTAAAGAATAGAGAAGCCATAAATCAGGGAGGGGGAGGCAGAGCAAAACAGTTTCTGAAGCACCTGATAGAAATCAACCTTGAGTTGTCAATAAGAATGATTATTCCTTTGTTTATGCTGTTTCCTTCTTCTAGAATATTCCTCATATTTCCACCTTCATTCTGACAAGGGAAGTTAGTATTATCAATTCTTATTCCCCTTTTATTTTATTTTTTATTATTTTTTCCTAAATAATAGACTTTATTTTTATAGCAGTTTTAGGTTTACAGAGAAATTGAGCAGAAAATACAGATAGTTCCATACCCTCCCCCCACAGACATACACAGTTTCTCCTATTATTAACATGTCATTTTAGTGTGGTACGTTTGTTACAATTCTGAACCAATATTGCTATATTATTATTATTATTATTATTATTATTATTATTATTATTATTATTATTATTATTATTATTATTATCTTATTGCCCGTTTAGATTGTAAACATTGAGGGGCAGACATTGGAGGACTTCCTTTAGTGGAGCACAGGAAGATGAACTGAGCAGGTGTGGGCTTCCGAGGGTCAAGTTTCAGGACTCAAAGCAGGGGAGCTGAATTTTTCTTACTTGAGGTAGAGGTGGGATGTAAACAGACAAGGAATAAAACACAGCTGGAAACTGACCTAGGGAACAGATATGCAAGAGGCCCAGACTTCACTCAGTAGGGCTGTGCACGGTGAGGGGTCCAAAGGCCCTTGACTACTGAGGAATACAAAGCTGTTAGGGACACAGAGTCAGGGAGAGACAAAGAAAAACACGCATGTCAGGAGTAGTGAAGGAAGAGGCATATGGTGACAGCAGCTAGATTTGTTGCAGTATCATTGCCTACTTTGAGTAAGCAGATTACCCTCCATATTGTGGTTGGGCCCCATCCAATCAGTTGAAGGCCTGGCTAGAACAAAAAGACTGCTGCCCTGAGCAGGAGGGAATTCTTCAGCAGACTTCCTTTGGACTCCATCTGCACCACTGCTTGCTGGCCCATGCTGCAGATTCACACTTACCAGTCTCCATAATTGTGTGATCAGATTCCTTACAATAAGTCTCTTTCTGTAAAGATACACATCCTATTGGTTCTGTTTCTTAGGAGAACCCTGAATAACACAGGGGTCAGGGAGACAAATGTTTTATATAATTGTCAGATCTTAAAGTCTATGAAAACATAAAAAAATCCCTGAGCGCTTTAGAATTTATTTTTGCAAGGGAGGAAATTTATAATATCTGTAAGCCCATGTATCAAGATAATTAAATAAAAACAAAGGGTTTTTGGTAGATGAAAATTCATTTCCTACAATCATAGAAGAGTAATAAGAGAAATATTTCTTGGCATCATTTATACCCCAATACTAGTGATATTATTAGTCTAAAACCTTCTCAATAACACTCACTTATTTGCTTCTTTTAGAATTAGAGCCAGAGCTAACAGCTGCACCTTCTATCTCCCAAATTAATTCTTTGATCTTTATTTCAGAATGACCAAGACTATCCAAACTTAACCCTCATTTATTGCATAAAATTGTGCTGATAGTATTTGAACTGATACATGAACCTGAAATATAGTTTGAGTAAGCATCCAATAATTGCTGTTAATAAAAATTACTCCTTTTTTCCTGAGCAATGACAAACAGCAAGGAGCATAGTCATATGGAGCTAGTCATACTTCAGTTCAAATCCTGGTAGTAGTACTTACTAGCTATCTGTCTGTGGATAAGGTTTTACATGTGCCGAACCCCTCATTTGAAAAATGGAGATAAAAATTACTTCCTTTTGAGAGGTGAGAAGATTAAATAAAATAAGTTGTGTAACAGTGCTCATGAGAGTTCCGGGCACACAGTATGTTCTTCATGAGTCTAATTTTCCTTTCATTTTTATTTATAGTTCATAAACATTTATAATTTTATAGTTTTATCATTCATATTTCTGTATGAATTATAGAATTTGGAAAGTTAGTAGTTGCAAAAAGCCTTAAGATTTTTAGTTCTGCTCAATATCTTCATATATAAGTAAATTCAGTCCAGAGAAGATTTTCTTTACCTTAGGGTACAGGTTATTTGGGGGAAAGTGAGATATTTGTCTTCAGAGATAACGTGGAGCATAGTGAAATAACAGCTTTGTTATCTGACAGACCTAGCTTTGAATCCAGACACAACTTTCTAGCTTTGTGATATTGGAAAAACTACGTTCCTTGTGTCTCAATTGCTTTATCTTTAAAAGGGGGTAAGAATATGTATCTCACAGAGTTATGAAAATTAAATATCATGCATGTAAACAGACTAATTCATGCTTAGTTAATGAAGGTAATTATAATCTGCACAATTATTTGAGTATTTAATTTTTAAGTACAAATATCTGGCATTTTCTTTCACCTTATAGTATCTGAATTAAATATTTGAATTAATCAAGTAATTTAATATTAATTATCTGAATTTAAATCTTACATGAAAGCTTTCTTTAAGAATTACTTTAAAGCAATAATGTGGACAAGGGATTACATAACACGTGTATTCCACTTTAATAGTTTACTGTTTCCAGCAAATTTCAAGCAACATAAAATAAGCATCGGTAAGTAAATGTCGGTCTATTAGCTTATGAGGGAGGACATCTGGAGAGTTGTTTCTCAGGATTAGGGAAGGTTTTATGTTCGTTTTTCTAACTTCTCTTCTTAAATCTCTCTGCATAACAGTACTGACTGTGTGTTATGTGTTGAAGTGAGTGGTGTAATCTGTTACTAAGAACACTGGTACTTTAGTCTAAACTATCTGATTTGTCTTGGGTTTGTTATTTTTAATAACACGAATTAGCCACACCAACAGAGTCAAAAGCCTGCAAATGATTTTTTAATATAGACATCCCTCTCCTGCAATATCAACCTTGGTTTCTTTTTTTTTTTTTTCTTCCCTTAAAGCCTTTCTTTTTTTTTTTTCTTTCCTTAAAGCCCTTCCGAATCCTATTTTCCCCAACTTCTTAGTATACTGCTACAATAATAAGACTGGTCTTTTGATCCCCAAATCGCATACCCTTTCCTGCTTATGCCAATCTAGGCCTGACATTAGGCCCAGTGCTGGGCACATAGCAATAATATATGGTTGCTATTATTATTATTATTACACTGCCTATAAACTCTACCCTTTTTCAAGGCCTAATTCAAATCTCTCCTCTTTGTTTCAATTTCTAATCTAGCTGCCTTACGACTATTGTTGCAACAAATACTATACTTTACTCCCCTCCCCCACTTTATAACGCACTTTAGTTTCCTATCTTAGCTTTACTTCACCCTCTAAACAAGCTTTTATGAACTTAAATATTTTACTTCATTTACGATTTTAAAATCTACATTTGAGAGCATTGCAGTTCAAGCCATTTAAATAACTCCAGTGCACTGCATTCGTGGTGTTGTCATTATGAGATCTCTAGTTTGCTTCTAGTTAGATGCCTGGTGTCTTTTGATTTGAGGCTACCTGGTGTGAGACAAGAGCTCTGGATTAGGAATTTAGTTCTAGGCGTCCTGCTGTTGCTTAACTCTAATAAGACCTAACCTTTACAGACTTCTCTTTCCATATTTAAGAGTTACATCATTTTAACGTTTCTTCTAGTAAAATAATCATTCCGTGGATATATACATACATGCATCATATTGGTAAGTAAACACTCAGGGGTCAGGTTCCGAGTACTTAAAGCACCATGCATTTGTATATATTTAGCATTTCTAAGGTTGAGTGCTCTGTTTATCCCTCAGCCTGGCTTTGTGCCTTGGGATCCTTGTCTTGGGTAATGACAGCATCATCTGCTTATGAGCAAAGCTAGAAACCCCCGCAGTCTGACCACACTATTTCCTCTCTTTCATTCCTAGCATCAGATTGGTCAACAAATGTTAAAGTTTCTCCTTGTAAATGTAACTTGAAGGCAAGGTGCTAACTCAGTTACAGATGACCAGATAACAGATCTTACACAAATAACATCATTTTTTATAACACTCATCTACAAAATGGGCAAATATTTTCCTTCTGCTCACTTTACAGGATTTCTGAGAGAATCAAATAAAACAATGCATCTGAAAGCAACCTGAAAATTGCAAAGGGTTGAACAAATATAGAGTATTATTGTTGCTATTATTAATATTAGATAAGGCTGGTCATTTTAATAATATCTGCTTTCCAATAGACATTGGTTCTTCCCTTCATCTTTTTTTTTTTTTTTGCAGCTGTCTGGTATGGGGATCTGAACCCACAATGTTGGTGTTCTATAATACCACACTCCAACCAAATGAGTTAAGCAGCCATCCTTAGACATTGATTCTTAATTTTATTATATAAAACATTATTTTCTTCTTTTCAAAAATTAGACATTACCAAAGTATAAGTGAACTTACACTTGTTTATGACAAAAGGTGGGATGTATCACCTACCAATTGAGACTGAAAGGAAATATATTTCATGATTTTTACCTTGTATGCTATCTCTATGTTGCATTCTTCCAGGTGCCTGTGGTGGCTATACTGGGTTCAGGTGGGGGTTTTCGAGCCATGGTAGGATTCTCCGGTGTGATGAAGGCGCTGTATGAATCAGGAATTTTGGACTGTGCTACCTATGTAGCCGGTCTTTCTGGCTCCACATGGTTAGTATGCATTTTTAATTTTAGTTTTATTATGCTCAATGTTTAGGACCTGTCTAACTCAGACATTAGAAGAGAAAAGGGGATTTGGAAAATTGAACATTAATTTCAAATTTCTAAAATGTTCCAACTAATAATATTCCATAACTAATAATAACTTTTGCCATAAACTTTCTCCTTTTAAACCTGTTTGTAACTTAAAATGAAATGCAGTTAAAATGTAAATTAAAAACACTCCAATTGAAAATAATTCTAGATAAATATCGCAGAAGTGGAATAACATACTCCACCCATAATTAATTTAATCTTCCTATAATTTTCTGATTTGTCGTCCTTCAGCAAACATGTCTAAGTATACATGATTCATTAGGTATTCATTTTCTTCTTTAGGGCAAATAGCATGAAACACAAGATACTATAGTATACAGAAGCAGAACAGCTTTTGAGTGCAGAAATGTAGTACATTTCACTGATTTGTATGTAACTAAATATGACATTAGTCCTCAGTTCAGCTAAATGTAGATAGAGTTTTAAAACATCCATATTGTAATATTTGGACCGTGTAGATGTGCATTTTCACAAATATATTTGTCAAACAGTTTCAAAGAAGATCCTGCACACGTTTTGGTTTGACTACCTCACACAAGCTTTGGGAATCAAATTCGTTGCTCAAGTGTTTGAAATAAGAGTATCACCAGATTACCAAATGTCTGACTTTGATCTACAAGGCCTTTTTAGTCACTCAGCCATGGCAAGGCTCATCTGTCCTGATGCTGAATTTTGTATGTCTAGCATTTTAAACTTTCTGTGTCATTTCATCCTGTGAGATGGCTCTGAGTTTCTTCATTTTTCAGCTAAAGAAAATTTGACTCAGAAAGTGACTTGTCCAAGGTCACCAGCAGGGCCAGCATAGAAACTCAGACTTTTGATTCCCCTTTTCTAAGATTCTTTCTACTAAACCGCAGTCTTCTCTTGGACAGCTATATAGTCTATATAGAGTTTCACATTTAAATAATCTACAGTTTCTTAAATATTTTGAATCAGATTCTTTAGTTGAAAAACAAAAACCTAGGGCCATGGCTGCCACCTTCTTCGTATGTACCCTCAAAATGATTTATCTCTTCTGAAAGAAGGGTGTAGCCCATCATTATTTTTTTCCCTGGAAGGAAAGAGCAGGCACCTGCCTGTTTAGTGAGTAATGTTATGGAAAAGCTTGGACCCTTCCATTAATTCGCCTACTCAATCATTTTGTTATTATCCTTTGGGTGGTTGCTCTGTACTCACTATTTGTGAGATCCTGTTGTCCATCACTATTATGCTGCAAGAAGCTTACTTTCTTAAACTCATCTAATAAAGACGAGGCCTTGAGGGCTGATTTGGAGGTATAATTGTGTATGTGTGGACTTGATTAGAGCTGCAGCCATTGCTTTGGTTATAGATTTGGGGCAATATCTTATATTCTCTGTTAGGGTTCTGAAAATGGAAACAACTCCTGTACAATGCATTTAAGAGAATTTTAAATGTGCACACACATTTATATCTACATAAACTTCTATCTTTCAAAGTGTTATTTTCTTAAAAATTAGCTTTCTTTTTAAATTCTGTTTTCCTTAAAAGCCACTCACTGCTTAAATCCTTCCAACAGATGTTCACTCATGGACCATTTAATTTACTAATACAGTGGTGCCTTTTGAAGTTCTTATTTTCCTTGACTTCTTTGGTGGGATAGGGAAGGAAAGGGTTGGAGGTGGAGACATTTCACACACTAATTTGTCCCTCTTTCACATCACTCCTACCATTGCCTTTCATGCCAAATCATCCTCTCTGGTTGCTTTCTTCTCTGAATTATCCTCACTACTTCCAATATTTTTCTCCTTATGTGACTTTCCTCCAGGACCTCCCTTTTGCTCTATTATATCTACAAGTCTTTCCTTCACAATCCCACCAACTTCTACTACTTCAGCTATTACCAACAAGAATTTAATTCATGGAACCCCAGAACATTTCAAAACTTAATACACAAAAAAAAAGGAAAAAAAAAAAAACCTGAGTGGACATTACGAAGAAGCTGTCAGAGAGGAGAACCAAGTAAAGGGATGAGTTCCAGAGGGCAAGGGCACAAAGGGCTTCAAGAAGCAGTGAGTATTTTAATAGAGTGGAAAATCTGTAAGAAGGCTGGCTTAGGACTGGGTTTGGAGAGCTTTTGTGGTTTTAACAAGAACCACTAGGTAAAGTAAATAAAGGGTACTTTTGATCATAAAATTGAGAAGAATAAGAAGTGAATAGAAGATGAAAGCATAAAAGGTGGGAATGTGGACCTTGTCAGAGCTGTCTGTTATTTCATGCAGTTTGGTCCGAAAAGAAAGGACTGAGCAGAGTCATTGTTTGAAAGGAATATAGAGCCCAAGGAAAGGTTTTTATTTTTTTGGTTTCAGAATTTAAGAGACTTGAACATTTTGGTACAGGTCTGAGGTGGGGGAAATAGTGTGGAGAGAGAGATGGATGACAAAGGAACAGTGGGATCATAGAAAAAGATTCAGGCACAGACAGGACGAGACAGGGTAGGAAGCTCGGGGACGGTGCTCACCGTGGAAAGAAGAGACGCTTCCTGAGACAGAAGGAAAGGTGGTCAGAATGATTCATCTTCACAGTTCTCTCTTGAGAAGTCTAGGTGAGAAGGCAGGAAGTTCAAAGGAAGGAATTCGGAAAGACTTGGAAAAACAAATTACACTTGTGTGTTGTGTAACTTTTTATATTCTCCTGATATGTGAACATTATTTGGCACAAATGAGGTAATATGGAAATATCTGGAGAAGCCCCGGACCTCCCAGAAAGTTTTCTGTGGTCACAAAAGGGAATTTTAAGTAGGACAAAGCTTCCCTTATAACTGCTACTACCTTTATGGTAATTATTTCTGAAGTTATTTTAGATGATATTTATGATTTATAAATATGAGGATCAGCCAATCTTCAGACCTAACATGAGTGCACTGAGAGAGTCATGACAGTAACCTTGTGTTAGAGTTAGAGTTAGCACAGCTGTCTTCCTCAGTAAAGGTGTTCTCTCGGAGCATCCTAAGGGGCTGTTGGATGTGGCTGCCATGCTGGTATGGCATTACCAGCTAAAGAGAAATGAGAACAGCTCTGCACCTATAGACAATAGGGCCCAATTCTTTAAACTGACTAAAATAGAATTTGAGAAGGAGAGCTTTCAGGTGAAGAGTATAAAGAATTTCTGGAACACTGAAAAAAGAAAGGATTTTAACAGAAGTTGTCACATAAGGGGTAAAAGGCTCAAAGATCAAGATTTATGTTAGAGGACGATGTTGTTTGAGGTGGGGGCTAAGCTCGTCTTATTCCCTAATGAATCTCTTCCACTTAGCATAGTACCTGCCTTGCCTTGGGTAACAGTTGTGTAATGACTAAATGAAGACATGCATAAGTAATTGCATTTAGTGGGAAAAGTTTATCTAGGGATCTCATTAGGATTTCAGGATATTTGCTTCACAAATGTTAAAGGGCTTCTGTAGTCATTCCAAATCTTAACTGCATATGAGAATCACTTCTGCACTTTTTTAAGCACAAAAATTCGAAATCTAAATTACCCCTGAAGATTCAAATTCAGTGAGTCCTCAGGGGACCAGGCACTAATATTTTAAAACATTGACTGTGTGATTTGGAGACAAGGATTAAACTGGAAATCTCTTTTCCTCTGGTATGATTTAGGTTTTAATATTTCACACTTAACTTAAAAATGCATTTAGATGGAAAGAATGAGGTGTCCCATCATATAAATATGTTAAAAAATTAAGGACAAATATTTTCAGGTTTATTGATAAATACATATAAAACCCTTTTATTTATTAACTAACTATAGCGGCTCTGCTATGTCTAAGACATTGAATTTTTGAAACTTGATTGGTAAAATTGGGAAAAATTTGTTGATAAAGAGATGAAAATTAAGGAGTAACTATAGAGTTAGAAACTGGGGTGATATTTGTGTGCTTTAGGTGGTATCAGGTCTACAGAAATCAATTATATCTGAATCCTGCCCTGGTGCAACCAAGGAAACAAAGAAGCAAAGAAAGCTATTTAAGCTTAAAGAGCTACACAGAAAAAGTAGATATTGCCTACTACTCCATCTTTAGTTATCACCAAAGCCAAAATCTAAGTCTTGATGTAACCACAATGACACCATGAAAAGGCTGTCCAACTCAGCCTGTGAATCCTAAGGAATATGTGTTTATAAATGGTGAACAAGCACAGATCATTAACCCAATGCCAATGGCTGAGATATTTTAGGTCTTTCTGACTCTCACTAGGGATTGTATTTCCAAGCCAACTGCTTCATGAAAGGGAAAGAAAGACAGAAAGAGGGAGAGATAGGATACACGTAAATGAGCTTACTTTAACCTTCAGAGAGCAGAAATTGACCGCAGCCATTCTGCATGGAGTGAAAAGAGAGAATCGAGCTGACATCCATATACATTTTGGCTCCTTAAAAAGATCTACCTCTGAAACGGTGGCACAGAATCTTAGATTTTTAACAACCCCCAACTCCAAATGAAATATTTTCTCAATTTACATCCAGTGGTTAACACTCAGAGGAAGGGAAGAGAAAAAAGAGCCTTTAGATCTTGCTGAAAGCAATCCATTGGGCAGAGGTACTTGTTAGAATCACAAGCTGATTAATTTAAAGACCAGTTAATATGGACGGAGAAGGAAAATCACTGCATGATGTAAATAAGATTTGAATAATTACATCATTCTGTAAACCATAAGGAATGTCATCTTCCAATAGCAGAATGATCATATAATTTCCTTTTCCACTGGCTTTAAAAAAATAATTTAGTGACTAAATTGATTTCTATTAATATTACGTCTCTGTTTGATTATTTCCCTTATACTCACCCTGCCTCATTGTGGGAAAAATTTAGTATACCTTATAATAAAGTAAAACTGGAATGCATACATTAAAGATTAAAATTAAAGGAAAGGAAAAATGAGTTAGAAATAAGTTTAAAAACTCATGCTGTGACCTATAGCTTTGGGAGATTTGTGAAACAGGCTTGGATTTAAGCTTTCTAGAATTCAAGGCAAAATGAAAACTATGTACAGTTATATAACTCACATTTTTAATAAGTTAAGGGCAAGCCAATGGCCCATGGAGGTAGAATTATTTTTGGTAATAAGACCAGTCAAGAACTTCTTCCTAGTGTTTTCATAAAGAATGAACCTTATTCTAAGTATTCTGAGAACTGACCACATTAGAGGCTCAAAAGGATGTTTTGTTTTCCTATTCTTACGATGTCCTTAAATATAAACCAATGCCATTACCACAATGTGTGCATTTATTTATAAGTATGACAAAGTTTCGAAAATCAGATCTATGCTGATCTGGATGAATCATGTTGTAGATTTTGGAATAACTATAGGAGTGGTTGAATTTTGTATCTTTCAAGTATTCTAAACTGTATTTTTGTACAGATCTTTGTTGATTATCCTAGGCTTGGGATCAGAGTTAGCCAGTTTGATTTATCTTTACCACATGTTGCAGGAACTGTTACTATCAATTTGCATCATAAAAATCTTTTAAGAATTTTTTTTTTTTTTTTTGCTGAGCATGTGTTCCATTGTGGCTCTATCACTCTCCATTTGTTAACTTATCTTTGTTCTCAATTTCTCTCCAAGGAACTCTGAATCCAACAAGAAATTCTAGTTCATTGTGAAGGGGGAATAATATAGTCGCCAAGAACTGAAATCCTTTATAACAGATTAACACAACAAAGCCTCTCAGGGGAGAAGACAAATTTAGAAATCCAGTCCCACTGTTACTAATTAGAGAATGTGAGCATGCTATTTAAATTCACCAATCTTATCTTTCCTCATCTTTAAAACAGAAGATTTGAAAACCATTGTGAGTCTTTAAGACAACAGCTTATGGACAATTAACCAGCACAGTGCCTAGAACATAGAAGGGATCCAGCAAGAATTAGTTTTCTCCCCTTTCTAAAGGCAAGATAAACCATTTTAGCAGTAATTTTTATTTGAATCCCAAGAAAACAGGAGATTAAAACATGTGCCATTTCCTCTCTTTGGCTGCATGAAGTGGTAGAGTGTTTGTATCTTTATTTTATTTTGTTCTGTCAGTTCGGTAAGCTGTTCTTGCTCTATGCCAGGCATTAGCTAGTCACTGAGGCTAAAAAGGATAAATGAGCAAAGATTTTTTTTTTTTTCCTGAAGTAGGTCACAATTTATTGAGAGATACAGATAAGAAATAAGTAATTAATATTCAGTATTAGATCTTCAATAGTAGAGGTATTTGTTCAAAGGAAGGCAAAAACTGAGTGTTTATTGTCCAGATATCAAATACCAAGGAGATTTCTGGTGTCACCAGAGGTGGCCAAATGGCTGGTGGCCAAGAGGCTTCACAAGAAAGTATTTACCTTTAAAACCTTATTCCTCTCCAGGATTTTGCCCTGATATTCATATGCTTAGAAATCCAGAGACCTGTAGTGGGTAAAGTTTGGGATTTTGTCTAGTTGGCCAAGACACAATTAAACAAAAGCATTTGTTAGGAGAGTTAGGCATTAACAATAGTTGGGACAACACATTTTCTACCTGTAGATAATTATCATGGAAAGTCATATTGTTAGGTTGCTTGATTGGTATTACACTCAGATAAGTCAATTTATTTGCATGACTCATGTCATCAGCCTCTAATATGACTTTTTTTTTTTAATTGCAAATGGTTGACTGTACATATCTGTGGGGTGCAGAGTTGAATATCAATGTCTTTGTGCAATATGTGATGCTCAAATTATACAATGTAAGCACTTTTTATGGTTCTTTATCAATTCTTCCCTTGCCTCCCCTCCCCTCTCCTCCCTCTTTCCCATCTCGGTAACCTCAGTTCTGTTCTCTTCTTCTGAAAGTTCAGTGTGACAGTTTCATCATTATATCTTTTTTTCACTCTATTTTCTATTTATTTGTCTATATTTTTAGCTACCACTTATGAGTGAAGATGTGGTACTTCTCTTTCTATGCCTGGCTTATTTCACTTAACATAATTTTCTCCAAGTTCATCCATGTTTCTGTGAATGGCAGAATTTCATTCTTTTTTATGGCTGAGTAGTATTCCACTGTGTACAAATACCACATTTTCCTTATCCAGTTGTCCAACGATGGACATTTAGGTTGGTTCCAACTCTTGCCTATTGTAAACAGAGCTGCGATAAACATGGGAGTGCAGGTGTCCCTTTGACATGATGATTTCCATTCATTTGGGTATATACCCAGTAGTGGGATTGATCAGCTTCTAGTTGTCTGATAGGGATACCCATTCCAGGGGACAGTAGGCCAGTTAGGACAGCCTCTCCTCTGGACTGTGCATGGGAAGTCCAGTGTTTCTCTGTGGCCTCTCCTTTTCTTTGCTTCCATTGTAGGCCAGCTACTTTCTGACTGATGCAGTCTTTCCTTAACTGGATTAATATCTTCAACCAGATAAATAAGTTAACCGAGTATATCCTCCATTCTCCATCTTATGACAGTGAGTACCTGCTTTCTTTAGAGTCTACTGTGCAAATACCCTTTATTTTTACTGATTGTGTTTTTTCTTTATAGGTACATGTCAACCTTGTATTCTCACCCTGATTTTCCAGAGAAAGGGCCAGAGGAGATTAATGAAGAGCTAATGAAAAATGTTAGCCACAACCCCCTTTTACTTCTCACACCACAGAAAGTTAAAAGATATGTTGAATCTTTATGGAAGAAGAAAAGCTCTGGACAACCTGTCACCTTTACTGATATCTTTGGGATGTTAATAGGAGAAACCCTAATCCACAATGTAAGCTATGGTTCAATCTATAGTCCTTCAGTACAAATAGACAATGTATATAATACTGTTTTAAATAAAAGGAAAGGTGGTGCATTTTGTAAAAGTCACTGGATTCAACTTATTCTTTCAGCGATGTGTATTGAGCACATTCTCCCTGCCAGACATTATAACTCTTCTGTATTTCAAACTAGTGCTTACTAATACATTCCGACTATGTACCAGTTGTAAAGTGTGGGGAAATGCATTTGTATTCCTTTTCTTTGGAAAAATTCACACATTAACCCTTAATTGCCCATTTCCGCCAGGAATGGTACTCTTTTTAGATGAGGAAGTCAATAGGAGTGATATTTTAAAAGTAGAGGAAGAATGGAGGTTGCTTGAAAAAAGTCAGAAAAGGAAAGTGGATCACGTGGAACAAACCCCCTGGATGCATGACTGCAGTGTGACCTTTCATCTGAAGATAAAGCAGAGGAGTTAGAAAAGAGCCTGTGGCAGGGAGTCCAGGGGCTAAATTCTTTCCAGGACTCATAGTTGCCAAATCATTCACCAGTTCAAATGTAGACACAGTCCCTAGAGTTATGATTGTTTTCAGGATGAAGATAATTACTTCCACAGACTCAGAAATTTCTAGAAGAAATAAGACATCTTATTAAAAAAATTTAAGTATTTTGATTAGAAGTACTATACTAAATAGCTTTCTATCTGTATCTATTTACATATTTAAAGCCATTTTTTCTTTCTTCTCTGGACAGAGAATGAACACTACCTTGAGTAGTTTGAAGGAAAAAGTCAATTCTGCACAATGCCCTTTACCTCTTTTCACCTGCCTCCACGTCAAACCCGATGTTTCAGAGCTGATGTTTGCAGGTATGTCATTTCATTTTATAGAACATTTCCTGCAACCATTGAACTACTGTCATTTCCAGTGATTTTCTTTAGAGGAAGGACATAAATAATTTCAGTTGCTTTGTTTAATACACAAGAACATTGGAAAATATAAGAAAATATTAAACAAGATGATTTTCTGGTTGTAGAGAATATTCCATGAAACTAGCAACTCACGTATCTTCACTTAAGTTAGCGAAATAATAAAATTATGAATATAGTTAAAACTCAGTATTAATTTCTAATTTCTTAATGACTTTGACAAAATAATATGCCTAGTGCTTCCGGGCAATGCATATTCTTTTACTTGCTGGTTATATTTTCATTAATTGGGTTATATGATATATATTTGTCATTCAAAGCGCTATTCTAATTTTTATAATTTAGCACCTAAAAGTATTATTCTATACTTGTCACAGCTCATGAACAAAATGCCACATTTTGTTAAATCTCAGGGGTTAACACTTGTTTTTTCTTTATCTTCACTTCTTAGTTGCTTTAAAAGAATATGGCATCATATTTCTGGGGGCTTCTGCCAGTATTAACCTGCAGTGTGGCAGCATTTATGACTGTGGCTGGTGCAGTTCATCCTATTTTTAGGAAAATATCTCAGTGATGTCAGTCACACCACAAACTTAAAAAATATCATCATCAGTGGGGTGTAACTAGCAGATTTATATCCACAATCCATTTGTAATTTTACTGTCTCACTTTTCTCGACTGACTGCTCTCAGGTGAGAATTCAATATAGTTTATAAAAATTGGTACATATATAATTCATTCATTCAACAAGTGTTTATTAATAATACTGATAGAGTGTTTATTATGATTATGGTTCCGAAAGCATTTATCATATTTATTATTTTATTCCATTTTTTACTACAACCTGGGGAAGGTAGGTATTTTTAGCTCTGCTTCACAGAAGAAAAACCAAAACCTCAGAAAGACCTTAGAAAGTAAATAGCAGAGCTGAGAATTGGTCTCGGGAATCCTTTGTTCTTTTTATAACACCATATTGGCTTCTCTGATTACTGACCATGTAGAATGTCGTATGCCAGGTGCTAAGGTGAACCACTCTCCGCCCCTAAAGTATATTGTCCCTGTTATTTAAGACCTTATAATCTGTTCGGGAAATCTCCAATAATTATTAAAGAAGTTAAGGCACAAGAGAATACTAAAATGTTACTACACACTGTCATCTTGACCCAAGTTTGTAACCTCTTTTAGCCTCAGTTTCCTCACCTGTTAAATGAGCATGAGACTCTTCTCACAGTGTTTTGCCAAATAAATGAGGAAAAAATATGCAAAATACTTAATAGAGTGGCAGACTCAAATGAAGTTTCCAGTAAGTCTGAACAATTTGGAGTGTTGCATGAAAACTCAGAGAAAAGTCAGCAGTCTAGATGTGAAAAATGAATAGGATTTTTATATAAGGCAAATGTAGTTATTGGGTTGTGGGGAGTGGGAGTGAAGCTTGCTGTGGGAGTCTAGGATAAACACGGCATGCCCAGCAGCCACAAGGTAACTGCATTACCTTTGACTGTAATGCAGTTCACAGTGGAGAGCGAGACTTTATTAAACAGGGAAAATAAGTGTCATAATAAAATTGCTTCTCACCCCCCATGGCTATTCACTTGTGTAGTCTTGAAATTTGGGGGATTGGTCGATAAATAGTACTAGAATGCTAGTAGATCCAGCATGGCCAAATAAACCATCTTTAACCCAGAAAGCACTATGATATGGTTAAAAGATCACTAGATTCTGATTTGGAAGCCTTGTCTTACTTCTAAGGTGAAATACCTCAGGTGGGTTATTTACTCTCTCTGATTCTTATTTTCCTCATTATTTAAAAAAACATTATTAACCATCAGATTTACCTTACAGAGCTATTAAGGCAACCATATGAGATGTGTATAAGATAAGACTGAAAACTATAAAAAACATAAAAATATAATAGTTTTATTATTATGGCATTTTCACAGTGGCCACTTTTTATTTTGAACTTTTAGTTAATAGCCATTCTCAAGAGAAAACCTGACTAAAATAATTAGAGAATACATAATGTTTTGGTGAACAAATGTTTTGGATTCTTCTAGCATGAGAAGAGGCTATTTTATCTTCGGTTAATAGTGTTTGGACCTGGGTATGTCTGATGTTGACATCTGCCTAAATGTGATACTGCTACTGAGATGAGGATCCACCATTAACCTTGCTCATTAACCTTCTGTTACAAGGAGGTTTGAGCTGTATTTTCCAACAGATTTAGACAAAGACTTTAAACATTAGTTATATGGATCTTGTATCCAGACAACACATTCTAAGGTACATGTCATAAGGGTTCAAATATCTTTTTTAGAATAATTAATTAGTTTTTTAGTTGAAGCATTATTGATTATACATATTTGTGGGGTACAGAGTTAAATATCAACACCTGTGTGCAATAATATGTGATGCTCAAATCAGGACAATTAGTATATTCATCATTACATAACATAATCATTCTTTGTGTCCATTAATCAATAAGAAAGACTGGAGTCTGTACTTTATTCCTTTAAAATTTGAATAGATTGAAAATGGCTATTTATGGAAAAAAATGATATATTTTCTGAATTATATTTTAAAATTATATTTTGAATTATATTTTAAAATTATGTTTTAAAAAATTTCAAAGAACCAAATTAGCTTATAGAGGTTTTATTACCAACTTTACTTTTACAGTACCAGCAAATGCATTTCTTTCCCCTTGGAATAATTTTAAACACCTTTGTCTTTGGAAAATTTTCAGTGAGTAAATATTAGTGTTTAAACTATTAAATATTTTTGACTCCTCCACTTCAATACATTGCTGAGAATATTTACATCTTTCATTTGAAAATTTCCATTGGTGAATAAATTGCATTTATTGAGTATGACTGATGGTTTAAGGACTTCGCATTATGCTAAATTTTATGACAGAAACTGTAGGAATAAAAATATAGTACTTTTTCTCAAGAAAATTATAATCTCACTTAAAAAGATAATCATAAAACATGAAAAAAATTAATGTCATGCATGTGCAATATTATTATCTGCTAAAATGTGTAGACCTGACCTAAGGGTACGTTTTCACAGAGATTTGGGATAGCCATAAGATAGCCACTTTATGAGGGTGATGGAACTTGAATTCAAGTTGAACTTGGAAGGGTCTATCAAGTGGAGGTGAAGAGACATCTTCATGTGGAAACAGTATGAAACAATGCCCTGTAAGGAAGCCAAACATATGTTCTGGGGATCACTAAAAAGAAACTAGCTTGAGACTTGTGCACTCGTTGGTGAGGATTGGTGGTATACTTGGGGAAACTTTTAGTGCCAAATTATGGAAAGATTTGAATTCCAGACAGAAACATTTTTACTTAATTTTGATGATAATGGGAGATATTAAAGTTTTGGGGCAGGGCAATAAAATTATTTAAGTAGTGTTTTTGAAAAAAGTACTTGGTTACTCATGGGTAGATTGGAAAGGAAAGAAACTGGAAGCAAGGATATTGCTGTGTTTTTGTGATAAGGTTCTGGAGTTAGGGAGATAAGGAAAGAAAAGAGTAGACGGATATGAAAAACCTAAAAGTCATCAGTTGGGTGGGATGTAATGATGGATTTGAGAAAATAAAAGAGTAGTTACAGTAAAAGAAAAAAAAAAAAATTCTGGGCTGTAATAGTGTGATTTACCGAAATAGGTAAGCTGGAATGGGAGGAAATGTTATGATGTTATGAGTTTTTATCCAGGCAAGGAGGGTGGGAGGTGATGATGAAACATCTGAGTGCAAGTGCCCAACAGGAAGTTGGACATGAGTAGATGGAGATGCAGGAGAGAAGTTCAAGTCAAAATGTGGGAGTCAAGTGCAGGAGGGTAATAGTCAAATGCTCACAGGGTGAGCTGTTGAGTGAAGAATCAGAGGCACATCTTAGCTCTTGGGAATGTCTGTGATTACTGTGTATGCAGGCCACAGAATTAGTGAAGAAAGGATTGCTTGAAAAGTAGGAATCAGGAAGTTAGTTATGCTTCAGTTTCCAAGATACGGGTATGAAATTCAGAGATAGGAAATTACTTGTACTGATAAAGGAATTTTCCTAACAGTCTCTGATTCATTGCTAGTCATGTCTCACACTAACTTCATGTAAATCATTAAAAAACTAACCACTTTCTGATGAAGGGTGTATGTGCCATTTGGCAATGATTTGTAATGAATTACAGTATTATCTCATCACAATTATGATTTCATAACTTCCTTCATGAAAGTAGAATGTTCTGATCTACTATTGAGGAAACAATAAATATAGATCTACAAGTTCCTTTCCAAAACTTTGGCAACAGGTGTTTTGGAATTCAGAATATTTTAGATTTTAAAGTTAAAAAGATATTCATACTGTATATTACATAATGGCCCAGTGGGGTCTTGTAGTCAAACGCAGTGATATTTCTCCAAAAGAATATTTCAATATTCACATTGAGTGGGACAAATAAATTATGAAAAGAGACCCCCATCATTACAAGGCTGGTTCAGAACAGGTTCTACCACCAAATAAATAACAGAAAAGCTTGTGGATTTTGGAAAAATTTGAATTTGGGCTTGTCGGATAAGACATTGTAGACATAATTTCAGAAAGGGAAAAACTGAGAGAAAAAATAAAGAGGGGCAGAGGGTTATGGGTTGAGTAGGGGTGGATGTGGTGAGACGCTTTGGAGGACTGCCAGCAAAGACCTTAAACTAGAGACGAAGTAGGAGCAAGCCGCATAATTGCCGAAGGGAATAGCAAGTGTAAGGCGCGGAGATGGAAATGAACTTGGACTCTCTGAGGAACAGCAAGAAGGCCTATGTGGCTGAAGTGGAGTAAGTGAGATAAAACATGATAGGAGATTGGTTAGGAGATTTGATCAGACAGAAGTGGGATTCAGGCCATCACGAAGCCTTGTAGGTCATGTTTTTGTTTCCAGCACAGTGGAAAGCCATTGGAAAGCTTTCAGCTGATGTTGGTGTGCTGTGATTTATATTTTTAAAAAATTTATTCTGGCTTTGGGGTATCAAAAACATAGTAGGGGCACAGAGTAGAGGCATTTTAGGGGGCTATTGCGGAGGTCCAGGAAAAAGAGAAGGGCAGTTTGTACTAGTGTGATCGTAGTGGGCAAATGGATAAGTGACTAGATTCTAAGCATGTCTGATGATAAAGCCTACAGCACTGTATTTTTCAGATATGAGCTATAAGGGAAGAAAACCATCAAGGATAATCTTAAAGTATGAATAGTGGTGTAAATAGCAATGCAATTTACCAAGAAGGAGGAGGTTGAAGGAGTTGCAATTGGGGGAAATGGAAGTCAGACACTAGGAGTTCTTTTTTGGATACATTAAGATTCAGATAAATATTAGACATAGTTATAGCCATGGGAATACATGAAATATAATAGTGACCACCATTTATTCAGCGAGAAAATGTGCCATGTCCTCTTCGAAGCTCTGTACATTGAACTCGTTGGATCCTCAAAATGGTCTGACTTCAGAGACTGCTTTTAGACAATATACCTTATTGAACCTATTACCATGTATTTCTATGACATCCAGCATAAAACTTTGCACTGAAATCTTGTGAGTTAGAATACAATAATAAGCAAAATTAAATGAAGATGAATAAAAAGCAAATGTTAGAAAACATTTTATTCCATTTTCACAGACTACTTGCATTGTTAGAAAGAGTTTATTTTTTTACTATATCCACAGAAAGTCAGTAGTTTTTAATTTTCTTTTTTTTGACTGGTAAGGGGATTGCAACCCTCGGCACGGGGTGGTCCGCACCGCACTCAGCCAGTGAGCGCCTATATAGGATCCGAACGCGCGGCCTTGGCGCTACCAGCGCCGTGCCCTCCCGAGTGAGCCACGGGCCGAGTGAGCCACGGGCCGAGTGAGCCACGGGGCCAGCCCAGTAGTTTTTAATTTTCTATTCTTTAGAATGAAGATGGACTTTATAAAAAATGCCTGAGTTTTTAAATGGAAAAATGTATTCAATTTGTGCAAATGAGAAGGAATCATTTTGTGTTGTCTTATTTATCTATAAGCTTTTCTAGCCCCGACTTCTAAACAATACCATATGCATAATAGTCATTTGGTAAATGTTTGCATTTTAATATTTTAAGTAAATTAATGAAAATAATCATGGCATTGTTGAAGTGATCATTAGTTGTGCACATCTCTGTAGCATTTTCCTATTAATTGAACACTTTGTTTTTAAAATGCTTTCAGATTGGGTTGAATTTAGTCCATATGAGATTGGCATGGCTAAATACGGTACTTTTATGGCTCCTGACTTATTTGGAAGCAAATTTTTTATGGGAAAAGTTGTGAAAAAATATGAAGAAAACCCTTTGCATTTCTTAATGGGTAAGTGATCAAAATCTATCACTATTTTGTTTAAATATTTTAAATCCTGGTGCATTTTAAGTTATTCTCTGTTTCGGTTTTATTTTAGGTGTCTGGGGCAGTGCCTTCTCCATATTGTTCAACAGAGTCTTGGGAGTTTCCAGTTCACAAAATAAAGGTTCCACAATGGAGGAAGAATTAGGTATTGTAAAAGTATGCTTACATTGATAAAAATCACACAACATTATAAATTTTATTAACATATGTATACAGAGAACATTAAATCTTCATAGAAATTGTAATTCTAAAATTATCAATAATTTGGCTAAATCAACCTAAATTATTTCCTAAAAATCGTGTGTAATTACTTCTTAAATATTATTGTATGACATTCAGGTTGTGAAATTCATAAAAAACACTGATTTCTAAGAATAATTTTTACTAAGGCATCTCCATTCCTTTTTCTCAGTATGCTTCTAAACATTCTATTTTTGTTAGGGTGTACTCCTTTTATTAAATAAGTGGAACTTTTTAAAGATTAGATTCATCAACAGTTAAATACAGTATGGCACTTACAGATAAATTCATGCTTATCAGAGTTTATTTACCCCTTAAATACTCACTAGAATTCTCTTAGCATTTTACAGCTAATTCATATCAAAAAGAAGGAAAAACAGCTAAATCACCGCTGGTGAACTAAACTAATGATTTTCTTTAAATCTAACTCATTAGCTCATAATCAATTTAAAATATTCATGAAACTTGGAAAAGTGGACTTAAACTCAATTGAGGACCAGTGCTCATTCATTATAAGAATAATACCAGGGACACAGGTTTTCTTAAATGGATACGTTTGAATTAAAGTAAGCACAACAAAATATGCATTTAACATCTCCCAAAGCTTTGCCATCTGTTATTTTAATTAATGCTAATTTTTGTTGTGACTAATTTTTGGTAGTATAAAGAAGCAGTGAAATGCTAAATCTGAACTTCAGGCCAGACCAGCAGGGACCATAGAGAAGGGTTCTATGGACTGTCTGCAGAACTACCTACTATTTCTTCTCTGGCTGAGAAGTATCACAGGTCTATTTGAGAACAGAAAAGCTGACAAAATAACACTAAATGACTTTTTCAATAACGAATTCACTTGAAGAATGCTTGCATGTAAAAAGCTTACTGCAAGATTTATCAACAAGCTGCCCTTGGCTATCCCAGGCAATGGCAGTTGATTTAGTTATACTTTACATGCAAAAGAGAACACAATTGTAACATTAATTTGAACAGTATAAGTTGGCTTATAAGTAGTAGTGTTACTCCTGCAAGAATTGATTTTAATTACTGGATGTTTTATTTGGTATTTATATTTAATGTAGTAAACTTCTACAGTCCTTAATATGTTCTTCAAGAGTATCATTTGTGTTTTTGGATAGTTTATAATAACTAGTGATCTTATAATTCCATTAGAGCCAAAGATTTAAACATAAAAAATAAAAACAAACAGAAAAGGCTCTTTGTGCTTGCATTTGCTTCCGTCCTCCAAACATCCCTCAGTTAATGAGCAGCCAGGGTAGGTGGCACTCCTGAGCCCGTTCTGACCTTGAATACAAGGCCACATTCTCCATATGGTAACTACACAGCAAATGTGTAACGATGAAATGATCTTACTTGATTTATTTTAATGAACATTATATCCCAGATCAATGTTCTGTTCTCGTCTCTGATTTTGTGGAAATAACTAACTCTTCTCCAAATTATATGAAGATTTTGGAAAAAGAAAAAGAAAAGGAAAAAAAAACAGAGGGACCACGTTAGTAGGCTTGCTTCCTGTGCGCCTTCTCTGTTGAATAATCCAGATAACCCAGGGTTTGTTATTTTATTCTCCTAAGGCAGGAAGAGAATTGGACTGAAATAACACATCTGAAGGTGGGTAAGAAAGTAGCTGATGGCCAAGGAAAAAAAGGGCGTTTATACTAAAGAGTTTTGAGAAGACTCATTGTGAATAAGTCACCTTTGAGGTCACTGGTCTGGCAGCTTCTCCAGTTGTTCTGTGTGTCAGACTGAGAGGGAATATTGTGTACCTGAGAATATTTACTTGGGAATATCGTACTTGAGATCCACCAGTCAGCAGGGTGCTCGTTACCACAGACGAAGTAAAGATTTCCAGAAATGAAATCAGAGAGGTGACTGAGGGGACTCTGAAGACTCCTGGTGATTCTTTTATCCTTTGGCTGAATTCTACCTCTTAAAGGCATGTTCAGAGGTGGTTTTTGTTTCATTCCTTTTGAAGAAAGACTTCTAGGTAAATTTGACCAGAATCAGGCAACACTAAATGAAATTCTTTCATTTTTCAAGGAGTCTGGAATGTGAGTGATTTGTGCTTTTGAACAGATGGAGCTGTGCACTGTACTGTAGAGATGGAAAATATAAAAGTTCAGAATATTTACCCATTCATATCATGAAAACTGTCTCATAGAGAAGGTATTTTGGTGGACCATTTTCTTAAATGAGAGTATCAAGTGTGACCAATAAAAAGGGAATATTAAGGAAAGAAAATATATTTAGGACAAGAAACACATTAATTAATGTATGTGACACCTGAAACGGATCATTTCTTAACATCCCCTTCCTCTATAGAGCAAAACTATTTTCTGTAACAGACATGAAATGAAACGAATAATATTAGACAGTGAACATTTTATTTTACTGAATTTCATACGTATAATCATACCAGTAAAAATAAAAGAAATAAATGTCAATCTACTGCCTCAAACATTTATTAACCTTTCCATTACATACACTTGATCATTCCTGCACATGACATTTATGTAGGTATAATAAACATGCACAAAATAATATGGGGAAACAAATGTCCTGCCTATGTTTTTCTGTGTTTAAAGTCTCCAAAACAATTCTACCACTGAAAATTGTAAATTTGGGGCTAGTTTCTTGAAATTAAAAAAAAAAACAAAAAGCAAATTCTATTGACTAATAGAAGAGGGAAAAAAAAGTCGCTACAGAGAATGATTTTACATAGGTGTCCAAAGAAAGTTTGATTTTACTACAAATAGTAATTATGAGAATGAGCTGCATACTCCATAATTTAGATACATGAAAAAGGACTAGCTGTTATGTTAGATTTTAATTGCTGTCTTTGTTTTAAGGATTTATGATTGCTGTTTTAGTTTTTGTAACTGCTTTCTTAATACGTTCTGTAGGAAGTACAAATTCTTGACACCAAAAGGCACCTTTTAACAGATGATTTTCAGTATTGTTGAAAATCAAAATATAATTTGTATTAGTAGCTTTCATTCATTTTGGGGAAACTGTTCTGTACTTCTTCTGTAGATTTTGATTTCATCCTTTATTTACCTTCATAAACACCACTTAAAAATGTTTAACTGAAGAAAAATGTATATTTTTTGGTATAGTGGGGAGCTTCTTATAACCAAGTTATTTTTCTTGTCAGAATTAAGGTAAAGAGAAAATTCTCTTTAAATCATGAATGAATCAATTTAAACTCATTCAAATTTTCTTGTCCTGGGAAATTTTGTGTTCCAGTGAGAAATTTGAAAACATTAGTCCATCGAATAAATCTAGATTTACTAAATGGATCTAAACTTATACTGGTAGATCGAGACACCTCATTCTGTGGTTTTGCCCAGCTTACTTCTTTATAATAAATTTAATTGTGAATTTTGACACCTGAGATGCTTCAATTGTTTTCTTTTCTTTCCACAGAAAATATTACAGCAAAGCATATTGTGAGTAATGATAGCTCAGATAGTGATGATGAATCACAAGAACCCAAAGGTAAGGGAACCAGAAACTTCTCTGGCAGGGATCCATGAGGAAAGGATATGAATGCTTTGTTTGATTCTTTCACTCAGGATGCTAATAGTAGTCTCCACTTAAGACACTGAAGTTATAGGATTGTAGCTTTCTATTGAGAGAGAGGATTAAACATTGCATAGGTAGTAAAATAGGCAGCACCTATATATCCTTTCCTTTTTTTTTTTATTACCACAAAAATGTTATCAGTTGAACAAATGAACAAATCTGAGGTGGAAGAAATACTGAATTCTGTTCTAAGTCTGACAGGACACCAGGCTGCTCAGCCTCGATACTGTAATTTAGGAACATTTTTAGATGGCTTTAAAAATTAAAATTTCATCTTTTAAAATTTTATTCTTAAGTAGCGTGTGAAAAATTGTATTCTCAATTCCTCAGCCTTATCTCATGGCCAACACTTGGGAAGGGGTCAGTAATGAACTACGGTAAAATTATCAAGAACTTGTTGCATATATGACTTGGTGGTATAAACACGTCCTTTTACATTTCGACAAGTCATTTTTCCATTTGGTGCAGATTGTGAGAGTGATTAATTTAGGGCAGGAATAAGGTAAGGACCAGAAATGTTTGTTACAAATATTATATGATACACTGGAATGATTTTACATTTTGACTCAGTGTTTTGAAGTGGCCAGTTATAAAAATGTTCCCAATAGTCCAACAAACAAACAAACAAAACAAACAAAGTGAAGACTTTATAACAACTTGGTGAACCTGTCCTATTGCAGTTTGAATATGATCTATATTCAAGTGCTTTCTTGTCCAAAACTTGACAAATTTCTGCAGGCGTGGTGTAGATATTGGAAGAGTCTGTTTTATCTTTGCTTTATTATCACTGAAATTAAAATTCCCTTCTCATAGCTGTGTTATTACTACCTGATAAGATGAGGTTGGGCAAGGTAGAGAAAAGGTGCCTTCTCTGGGGAACGCAGCTGCACAGGGCACAGCAGGGCTAGTGTGCAGTGTCTTGTGAACATTGAAAAAGAGCCCCCCCTTCTCTCAGCAGACAAAGCTTTCATCCGGGCACAAGACTGGACCAGTGGAGGCAAGCTGGGTTTCAGCCCCAATTTTCCTTCTGTTCTGCTGCCTTATGCAGCCAGTGATTTGTCTAATAAAATCCAGCAGCCCTGGTCATTACACAGGAACCCCAAAAGAATCCTGCCCTGGAAGGAATCAAGTCTTAATTCTGGCTCCTTCATTTTTCAAATTTTTATTTTACGTTTTTTTAGTTGCTCAAGTCCTTTTTATTTTGAATTTCCTTTTAATGAAGAAAGCTAGCCAGTGCAAAGGGGACAGACATTATATGCCTAGGATAAGCAATAAATATCACTTCTTTGTTGACTGCTGGGTTGCACAGGTGATGTCATTTTTCAAACGTATCATAAGGAAGGTAGAACCTCTGCTGGTACAGAAGTGTTTATTGAATAATAATAATAATAATAATAATAATAATAATAATAATAATAATAATAATAATAAGCTCCAAATCTTTGGAAATAATTGTTTCTTATTCATATCCTGTGTAACATGATATATAATTTATTCTTTTTAAAGCCTGATGTGTTCTGGTGAAAGAGATTTTCTTTGTCATATTTGTCATTAGAAAAGTGTGGAAGTAGAAAATAGTATATTTATTTTTGTGAATATGTAGTCATCTGGATTGGCTAGTGAAAGAAAGATCCCTTCACTTACTCAACTCAGTTAAGCTAGACTCTGTGAAGATAAAAATGAATATTTATCATGGTTTTATGCATGTTTAGTTTACATTTATTGGAAAGTATAAAGTTTGAATGTAGATTCTCTTTTCTGTCTCTCAAAACACACACACATACATCCACACACACAGTTTTATATATGCATGTATCTTTAGATACAGAGTTCCCAGAAGTCAGAACAGAAGGGTCTTCGGCAGGTGAAGTTATACTTTATCATAAAGTGTTCTTTGACTTTGATTTTGCGTGAATAATATCAATAATAATTATTATGCTGCTGTTTCTGCCACAGCTTTTTCTACTACTAGCTAGTGTTTATTAAGAATTTAATGTGGGCCAGGTACTTTTCTAAGAACTTTACATGGATGTGCACACTGTTAATCCTCACAACAACCTTATGAGGTCTACTGGTGAAGAAATGAAGGAAGAAAAATGGTAATTAATTAGTAAATATTACAGAAAGGATTGGAACCCAGGCAGTCTGACTCTGCAGCCAGTGATCTAAATGACTACACAATACAGCTTCCCAGTAGCAGTGATGTGTGCATAGGTTTTGAGGGAAAAGTCATTTAAAACTGTTTCATTTGGATGATTGCTGAATTTTAAAACATTTTTAGGCATTTGTTTAAATTACAGGGTTTTAAATCTCTAAACTTTATAAGCAAGGATGAAATGACAGGTCTTATGACTAATAGGTCATAAGAGTGTTTATCAAATAGCAAATGTACGTTGCATTCTTTAGCTGTCTCTCCTCAGTTTGCATAATTCCTGGATGTTTACTAACCAGGATAAGATTTCCTAAAGAAGCTAAGAAGCGTAGAGGATAGGATTAGCCACTGCGGATTTTCTGTGTGTGTGTGTGTGTGTGTGTGTGTGTGTGTGTGTGTGTGTGTGTGTGTGTGTGTGTGTGTGTGTGTGTGTGTGTGTGTGTGTGTGTGTGTGTGTGTGTGTGTGTGTGTTTGCATGAAGCCAGGGAAAAGGAAGAAAATGACTGGGGAAGGAGAGGAAGGGGAAGATGGAGGAAGTTAACTTGAAAATCTAAGGATAGACCAAGTAGCACTGTCAAGAAGATACTCTTTACACTGACTATAGGTAAAAGGTAACTAAGAACAATTCAAGGATGAAAAGGATAGCTGAAATATTTACTGCATTCATTTATACAAGTAAACATATGTTAAATCAAAAGCCATACAGATTCATTGTCAACTTCAACATTCGATTACCCAAAGAAGATCACTTTTCTAAAATGCATTTTGGAGTCTATATGTGATCTTTTATTTTTCCTTAGGCACTGAAAATGAAGATGCTGAAAGGGATTATCAAAATGAAAATCAAGCAAGTTGGGTCCAACGAATGATAATGGCCTTGGTGAGTGATTCACCTTTATTCAATACCAGAGAAGGACGTGCCGGGAAGGTGCACAACTTCATGTTGGGCTTGAATCTCAATACATCTTATCCACTGTCTCCTTTGAGAGACTTTACCACGCAGGACTCCTTCGATGATGATGAACTGGATACAGCTGTAGCAGGTCAGTACACAAAATACAATCGGTGCAAACTAATTCAGAAGGTATTTATTCCTTCTCTGGGGAAAAGCATTTTATTATTATTAGGACTTATTTATTTGTACTTGATTACAACAACATGCATTTAATGTGTGAAGGGCTTTAATTACTGTTTCTGTTTTTTGCATTTTTTGGAAGAAAAAATTACATTGGACAGGAAATGGCTTAGTCATGTCAGTATAGAAAAAATTCAATGAAGTATTGAGAGGGACCTTAGATCCTTCCTCTCTGTATTGGTCAAGAATTACCCACAGAAAATAGAAAATCCTCCCCTCACTTAACTGAAAGGGATGTAAAGTAGGGAATCAGGTGCTTGCAAAGTTGTTTCAAGGCTTGGAGGATGAAGCTCCAGGCTGAGCTTCCAGGAACACCTCCAAAAACATTTCAGAATACCTTGGCAATTATGCTCAGCAGTAGAAATAGCAGAAACTATTTAGCCTCTGTTTCATTTCCTCCTTTAAATCTAAATCTCACATGAGTGTTTCTCCTTGGCAGAGGCCAGGTCTCAGCAGAACTGGAACTGCAAGGGAATCTGGTAAATGTGGTCCTTGGCCTAAGTCCCCAGTGCAGTGCAGTAACACATGCAGCGTAAGGGATGGAATGCAGTTGAGTGAGCCAGTCTGCAGTGTCCATCAGGCTATCAAATCCATCCATCCCCTCAGGTCTCAGGAAGGTTAGATAACTTTCTTAAGGCCACGCAGTAATAAGCTCATCATTTTCAGGTTTGTCACTTAGCCAGATCCCCTAGAATGATTCCCTTTATTCTTTACTTGCATGCACACTATAAATTAAAAGTTAAATTTGCTTTGGTGACTAATCAATATGTAATAATCTTTCTTGTAATGATCCTGTCATCCTAAATTTTTCTACTTCACCATGCCGTCATCCTTCCTTAACCGTGTAAATGTCATTTCTCAGTCATTTCTGCCTAAGGACTGACAGGATGTTATAAAAAATTAAATGGGATATTTCCAAAAAAATTTCTACTGCCCTTTGTTTAAACATCATACCTATAAAGTATTGGCCAAAATTAGGATATAGCTTTAGATTTTGTTGTTGTTTGGGTAGTGCTGTTTCTATTTGTTGCTTGGCCTTAATGGGAATTGCTGAAGCAAAAGTGACCCCTGTTATTTAACAAAAGATGAGTAGAAACTCACTGTAGTTTGCATTATGTTTATGGCATCAGAGTCTAGGATCTGAGGTAGGTCTGATTACATACTTGTAATCCAAACTCTTTCATATTAACTATAATTAAAGTCATTTGTGATAAAGTCAATGCTTATCTTAAAATTCATCCAAAATAAAAATAACCATACAATCAGTGACATTATTTTTCTTGTTTTGCGGCACATGATTGTGCTATTGCTGTTGCAATGCCAATTAAATGTATCTCCCCTAGAAACTTGTGCTTAATAGATGAATGACAATGAGCTTTAGAAAAAAATTTATAGAGCATTTATAGTCTATAAAGAATCATCACATAAAAAATGATAATTGGCTTCGAAAATAACTTATACTCATAGAGCATTTGTAATCTGTAGAGACTCTGCAGTTATTTTACCCTATAGAAAAGGAAGCTAATTCTAACATGTTTGCCTAAAATTGCTCAGGAGAGCTGAGATTGGGACACAGGATTCTTGACATTTTTCCTAAGCCTTTCCCTTCCGCTGCACACCCTCCCCTGTAGCTCTTTTGTTAGTCATTGTCTTGCTGATGTAAAAATGGAAGTTTTTTATTACATCTGTTTTACATTATTACTTTGGTTACATCACACAGCTCCTTCTGTGGTTTGCACAGCACACATTCTACACTCCACATTTTAACAACTTCCTGGTATGTAAATTCTGTGGTGTTGGGGTTGTCAGATAAAATATAAAATGTCCAGTTAAATTTGGATTTCAAATAATACGTACATCTGTATATAAATAATGCATATATAATCCTTGCAACATTTGGAACATACTCACACTAAACCATCATTTGTTGAACATCTGAAATTTAAATTAAACTGGTATCCTGTATTTTTCTTAGCCAAATTTAGTGACCTTAGGAAGTGTGCCTCATCTTTCTCACTTTTAAAAAAATTGTCCTGCATTTTTATCTTCCTTCTTTCCTCTGCTCATTTTTGTATTCACCTAGTAGTTACAGAGCACCTAGAATGTGCGTGGTTCTTGAAATCCAGTAGTCGTCAAGACAGTTGTAACCCTTTCCCTCATTGAGATTGAAATTATTTCCTGGTCATTCCTCAAGATTTCGATTCATGGAAGGATTTTTATACTTTAGTTAACAATGACAGAAAAGTAGAATAAAATTAAAAACCAGCAGTCTTGATCCTGATGGAGATGTAAGTCAGTGAGGATGCAACAAACTTAATTGAGAAACTATTAATCTGCAGACTAAGAATATGGATTGAATGTGGATGTTTTTTTCCTCTCCATAGGATTTGGAGAATAAGAGTTGTACTTTACCATGTCTGACTCCTTCCTTCATTCAGTGCCTTGTGAAAGAAGGGTGATAGACAGTTTTCATAAAATAACATGAGAAAATACAAAATATCGATCATTCCAAAATATGGTATTATATAGGCTAAATATTTTTTCTTTTTTTTAAAAAAAATATCATTATGTAATGTAATTGATTTTCATGGCCCTTTACCAATTCCTCCCTTTCCCCCTTCCCCCTCCCCCTTTCCCACATCCCTCAACCTTAGCTCTGTTCACTTCTCTTAACAAGTTCAGGGAATTATTGTAATTATTGTGATTTTTTTCCTTCTATTTATTTGTTTGTTTATTTACTTATTTATTTTTATTAGCTCCCACATAAGTGAGAACATGCAGTATTTTTCTGTGGCTGGCTAATTTTGCAAAACATAATTTTGTCTAAGTTCATCCATGTTTGCTGTGAACGGCAGGATTTCATTCTTTTTCATAATAGAGTAGCATTCCGTTGTGTAAATATACCACATTTTCCGTATCCACTTGTCTGATGATGGGCTTTTAGGCTGGTTCCAACTCTTGGCTATTGTAAACAGAGCTGCAGTAAATATGGGATGCAAGTATCCCTTCAACATGGTGATTTCCATTCCTTTGGGTGTATACCTGGCAGTGGGATTGCTGGATCATATGGCACTTCTATCTGTAGCTGTTTGAGGAACATCCATACCATTTTCCATAGTGGCTGCACCATTTTACAGTTTCACCAACAGTGTAGGAGGGTTCCCCTTTTTCTGCTTCCTTGCCAGCATTTGTTATTCCCAGTCTTTTTAATATTAGCCAGCCTAACTGCAGTGAGATGATATCTCAGTGTGGTTTCAGTTTGCATTTCCTGGAAGCTGAGTGATGTTGAACATTTTTTCATGTGTCTGTGGTCCATTCTTATATCTTCCTTTGAAAAAATGCCTATCCAGTTCCTTTGCCCGTAAATTCTTACACTGAGATATTTTGAAATGTTCTAACCTAAAATTGTTTTAAATTAATGGTCTTTAGAAAGAAATTTAATTTTTATTTCTCAGTGTATATCTCATTAAAATCACATTTTATTCATTTTGTATTTATTCAACTGAAAAATGTGTATGGGCTATGGATTTCAGTAAAAAATGATTTCAGTAAATTTAGTGACAAATTTATTCAACTTTATCATTTACAGACCAACTTTGCTAAAAATAATTGTATTTTAAACTGAATTTAATGAACTGATTAGAGCTTTTTCAGAAAAGGTCCTCAGTAAGATTGATCCTGTTTATCTTCATCTGGTTGTTTCTATGTTTTAGAATAACCATATGTTTGTAATGAAAAGTTAAAATGTTTATCACAAACTGTGATCATTTTGGTTCATAAAGTCTTCATTAAAATTCCTATTTATAATATAGCTAAAATGCCACAGTTTAATTAAAACATTAATTAAGGCTATTTCTCTTTTAATTTTGTACTCCCCATGCAAAACCATATAGGTAGAGATTTTTATATAATCTAGGTATTATGTTAGAAAAATCTCACACTTTAGTTTATTCTATAGTGATTTTCTTACACAAATTAAAATTTGAGTATCTTAGAATTAAAACATCTCAACCTGAAATGAGAAAAATTGCACTATTTTTGTGTCTATTACTTCACCTTACAGACTGTCTTCTGAAAACACAAGAAATTGTAAGATGACAAAATTCCCTTCATTTGTTTACTGCAAAATAGTTGTATACCTATATAAACTGTTTTTAGAGAAGCTGTTCATTAGTTACATGACTTTTTTCCTGTTTACTTTTGTGTTTATTTTCTGTGACATACACCATCTGGGATAAGAAACCAAGACGTGAGTTAATTTAGGCTAGAGTTCAAAACATAGACATCCAAATATTTGTACATTGTAAATTAAATCTGTGTGATGTATTTAAAAAATGACCATCACAAATATCCACAGCTGAATTGCTTTGAGGAAATATTACATGGTTGTAAAACATAGATATGTTTCCATATCGATCGGAGAACCTGATGAACAAATTCACTGGATTGGAAACTATATGCTTTAAGTTATGGGAAAATATTCTTTCATAGTGGCATTTATCCCACTCTTTCTATGACATTTTAGTAGATATCATACAATAAATCAGGTTCAAGTTCAAATAAATTTGGAAAAATTGAAAACTCTTTCTCCCTCTTCAGGATGCAATGTACTCTAATGAGATTAAGCCCTACTTAAAGGTGCCTCAAGTATAGTACTTTAGAAACAGACTGGATTATATTTGAATACCAGATGGGTCTTTTATTAGCTGGACAATCTCGAGCAGTTACTTAACAAAAGCCTCAGTTTACTTATCAATTAGAAATAATTGTGTTGTCTACCTCATGGAGTTATTGTGGGGATTAATAACATCTTCACACAAAGTGTGAAGAATAGGAAACAATATAATTGGCTATTACTTTAAGTTATAGAAACTTGTCTTTCTTGAGACAGGATCCTATTTGATCATGGAACTCTTTTGTGTATGCAACATCTGTTTGTATCTTGCAAAACTATGCTCTTTGCAAAAGAATTAAGAAACAATAGTTACTGTTTTTGTTTGTTTGTTTGTTTGCTTTTTCAGACAACGTGGATGTCCCTACAGGATATTGTGCTAAGTGAAATAGCTAGTCACAGAGAGACAAATACTGCGTTATCTCACTTATATGTGGAATTTTAAAAAGTGAAACTCATAGAAATATAGAGTAGAATGATGCTTACCAGAGCCTGGGCACAGAGCGTAGTTGGGGGAAGGGGAGACATTGGTCAAAGGGTACAAAGTTTCATTTGGACACAAGGAATCAGTTTTGTGACTATAATTAATAATAATGTATTATATATTTCAAAATAGCTTAAAAAAAGAAAGAATTTTAAATATTCTCACCAAAAATAAATGATAAATATTGGAGGTTACGGATGTGTCAATTAGTCCGATCACATTCCACAATGTATATATGTAATGAAACACCATATCATAACTCATAAATATACACAATTATTGTTTGTCAATTAAAAATAAAATAAAACAAACAACAAAGAAACACTACTTACTGTCAGTTCATCTTGGAGGTTGGAACAATGGTGTTTAACTACATGCCAGAACACTGGGAATTGGTTCATAATGATTTTTACTTCACGTGCGATCTTGGATTTAAGAAAGGGCAAAGGAGACTACAACCTTCCTGATGAGAAAGGGCAAATCAAGCAGAATATGAGAGAGATGATCTGTTTTTGGTTAATCTTTTAGTTAAAATTTTTTTAAAAAATGAGTTTATGAAGCCAAAAATGTATTTATAAGTTATTGTACTTTAAATTATATGAGGGAAAGTCACTGCATATAAAAATACTTCCATTAATGTATTTCAAAATATTTGAAATACACATGTTAATTAAACACATATATTAATGTAATTTTAATAATTGATAGAAATATGTATAGATAGCCTTTATGCATCACAGTTTAATTTTTATATTATCCATTTTAAACCCTTTTAGTTTTTTGGCCATGCCACTCTCCGAAGTAATAGTGTAACACTGTGCATAGGGCACAGTCTTTGTGGACCTGTTTTGAAGTCTTGACTCCCACTATCTGTGTGAAACGGGACAATCTATTTTACCTCTTTGAGCCTCAGTTTCATTATTTTTAAGCTGGCTATCTCTTTTGTAAAATCTTATAAGCATGGGAAATCTTATATATGAAATTGCTAATACACAATAGACACTCAGTATAAATGAAGTTGCTTTGAGAAGTAGGAGTAACCAACTAATGATTTTTCAGCCTCTTATTAAAATATTTAAAAACGAATAAAAACCAAAGATTCACAATTTTTCACCTTTAAAAATTTCATATACATAATTTTTAAACTAAAAATTTCAGAGGAATAAATGTTAACATCAGCTTTGATAATCTCTCTCTATTTTAATTTTACATTCTTTAAACTCCAGGTCCTGTGATAGAAGTTAGTAACTTGGTTGGTGGCAAAGTACATTGTCAATACAATCTATAAACACTTTTTAAGAACAGAGAATTAACCTGTAGATAATTATTTAAAGAATGATTTCTCTTCTATCTTCTTGTTGCCCTAGGAGTTAGCCTTGGACATAGGAAGCCTTTTATCTTCTTCCTTTATTATTTATCCATATGACCTTACATATGTCTTTAAAAATAGCTTTTTTTTATAGCATATATGTTTTTCATTTAAGACCATTTGTTCATGTCTTCGCTCTTTCCTCCAGTTATTTTGGGCAGTACAAATTGTTTCAGCTGTAAAATCGTTTCCTCTTTATTTATAAACCTCACTAGTAAGTGGTTGTTACATTCATTTGGTATTCAGTATTTTAGAGATGAAAAATTTTAATAGATCTGAAAAAACACATGACTTCTGTTAAGCGTAGAAAGTTAGGATATTAATTTTTTAACAGTAACTATGCCAAATTGTCATTTAAAAACCTCTTTCAATTTATGTTGAATAAACTTTATGGCTAATTATGTCATAGGTGTTTTTATTTCAGCTTTCCTTAATGAGGAGGATTGTGGATTTAATTGTACAGTTGAATTTAAATATTTGCCATCCTTTTTGACCTCTTGATCTGAAAAAGTAATGATTAAAATAACTATAAGAGAACTATAGTCAATCTCATTCTTACTTAGGAACACGTGGAGAAAACTAACACATTAGGTTCCCACTGTGTGCTGAGCATTTTCTTGGATACTTTAACGATGCTTTTTTAACGTAATGCTCACAATTCCATTAGAAAGGTATTAACTACATATTTTATAAGTGATTCTGTACACACAGGTCTCTCAGACTCTAGTTTTTGTTGTTTCCCTCACGAGAGTACTTACAAGTGGAATTGAAAAGCTCGCCTAGAGAGCATACATGTCTGGTGTGAGCACCGTGACTCCATTTGGCTGCAGTAGACCTCCTCTCGAGCTCTGCCAGCCTCCTTCCTAACAGAGCAGGTGGGAACATGGGTGTGGACAAGGGACGGAGCAAAGCAGTTGTGTGGAATTTCATCCTGTTCAATTCCAATCAGTTCAACTCCGGTCACGTTTTTTTCCTGGGAAGTAGGAGCAGCACACATGTGAGGAGTAGCATGTTACCAATATTACTTTTTTTATAAAACTAATGATCTCTAGGTCCTGCTTTTTTTTCAGACTCCCTGTCCTCTCATTCCATTCTTCTGTCCTCCAGCCACACTGGGTTCTTAGCTGTTCCTCAAACATGTAAAACCTCATTCTGCCTCAGGGCCTTTGCTCTAGATTTTCCTTCTCCTGGGAAACCCCCACCCCCAATTCTGCTCCCCAAATCTTTAGATGGCCAGTTCTGTACCATTATTCTTGTTTCAGCTTAAGGTTTCCTTCTCAGAGAGGTGTCCCCTGACCATCATTATATTTCCCTCTATTATTTTCTTCATTGTATTTATTGCTGTCTGAACTCTTTTGTTCATGCATTGGTTTACTAAGTTATGGGCAGTGTACACAGAATGTGAGCTCTGTTAGAGCAAAGTTTGTATCTTTCTTGTTCAGTGCCTAGAATTGTAGCCGAATAGTAGTAGACAGTACCTGTTTGCTGAGTGTGTCGGTTGGATTATTTTCTTGGACTTCCACCTTAGAGTGGAATGCATGCTTGCCCTAGATAGGGGAGCGTGGGATCCATCCAGATCTTGCTACTCCCCAGCTATGTCACTTTAGAGATGCCTTTTAATTTGTTCCACCCTCCATTTATAGATGTCCTCTATCTCACCTGTGAGTTATATGAATTATACAAGATAATGTATGAGGAAATGTTTTTAAACCAGGAAAGACCTATGCAATGTGAAGTAATACTATTAAATGGATCATGGCTTAGAATTAATACGACGACCTGAGCTAAGGACTTTCCATGCGTTGTCCCACCTAATCCTTAATTCAACCACCTTATTTGACTTTTATCCTGATATTACCATTGAAGAAATTAAGACTTAAAGATAATGATTAGTTTACAATTGCTGAAGTTGGATTCATGCTCAGCTCGCCTTGTCTCCAAAGCCTGAAGGCCTAATCATGTGGAATTCTGTTTCTCAAATTTCCATCAATCATTTTTATATGTGTGATAATGTTGAATAATCATTTAATTCATTCTTATTTTGTCTTTATTTCTGTTTTTAAGATCCTGATGAATTTGAGCAAATATATGAGCCTCTGGATGTTAAAAGTAAAAAGATCCATGTGGTAGACAGTGGGCTTACGTTTAACCTGCCGTACCCCTTGATCCTGAGACCTCAGCGGGGGGTTGACCTCATCATCTCCTTTGACTTTTCTGCAAGGCCGAGTGACTCAAGTCCTCCATTCAAGGTAAGGAGACTTTACGTGGCATTCCAGTGTCTACCACATTCTCTTGCATGCCTTGTGGATCTTTTAGTCCTCCTGACTCCAGTTTCATATCCCTTTAGCCTATTTTCTACATTTTTATGAGTAGTATTTCTAAAATGCAGATGTGGTCCCATCACTCCCCAACTTTTAAATGATTCCAATGAGCTCAATAAAGTTCAGAGTCCTGAGCAGGACAAGAATGATATAATGGATCAGAAGTTTAAAAAGGAAGTTAGGCTGAGATTTGGAAGTTAGCAGGTCAAAGACAATGAAAACTATGCACAGAGAGGGTATACCTAGAGAAGATAAGCGGATTAGAATAGGACCTTGAAGAACAACTTTATCAAAGGAAAAGGAAGAAAACAAAGTGTACAGTGTTATGAAAACCGAGTGAAGATCTTTAACTACATGGCCGTCTTTAGTGAACTGGGTGGGCAGTTTCAATGGGTTTGTGAAGGCAGAAGTCAGATTGGAGTCGTTTGAGGAATGAGTGGGACTTCAAAAAATGGAGATAATTCTATAGATTATTCCAGAAAGAAGGAGATAGACTATCTGGAAGAGGATGTGCAGAAGAAGAAAACCGTGTGTGTGTTTTTTATGGGGGGGGAGGGGTTGTTAATAGAAGAGATTTAAGCATGTTTAAATACTGATCCCTAGGAGTCATCAATGGAAATATTATTAGAAAATAGAGAGATGAGGCATATGATAGAGTCACATCTCTGGACAGTTATAGGGATGGGAAGTGGGAGAGGGATACAAAGATACAGGTGGAGAGCGCTATAGAAATGTTTATACCGAGGCAAGAGAGGAGGGGAAATAATGGCTGTGAATGGAGATTCATTGTTAGGCACGGAGAAGAGAAGTTGAGAAAGTACTCATCTGATGTCTTCTAGCTTTTATAGGAATTAGGAGTCGAGTCTTCTTTCGAGGATGAGAAAAAGGAGGTAGTGGCGTCAGGACTGTGGGGAGAATAAAAGTCTGCCTTCGTGAAGAAATGAGTAAAGGTTCTGAATAGGCTGATGTATGAGGACTGCCAGGCCACAGTGTTATCTCTTCCCTCTTCCTGGAATCCCAAGCAGTCTTTGGACGCATCTCAAACGTCATCTTTCTTGATTTCCACCCTTACTAGTATAGTGAAGGTATATAAGACTTAGTAAGTTCCTCTAATACAGCAATTATCGTGGTCTACTGTATGTGCTTATTTACACAGATATTGCTTTCACTATCTGCAAAACTATTTAATGTGTTTGCTCTGTTTTAATCATTTGATCTTTATTGCCTTATAAATGCTGGCCAAAATGTGAATATATAGGACATTTTTTATTGGTGAATGAATGAAACACTGTAAGCAAGATAGAGTGGTTATCCTCATTACATAGACTAAGAAAAAGAAACTCAGAGATTAAGTGAGACAATCCATGATCAACCAACCAGGAAGAGTCAGTGATAACTCAGGTTCTCTGACTGCACATCTGGTTTCCTTTCTAATATACAATGATTCAACTGCTCTTAAGACGAATAATGGTTATCATTGTAACTCTTAAATATTTTTTAAAACCTCACATTTTCAAAATGCTTTCATGTTTGATGTTTTTTTAGGCAGTAAGTGGTATTTAGAAAAGGAAACAAGGATCAGTGAGATGAGATCTCATCAACAAATTAAATAGAATACTGTGTGAAATGAGTTTAGCCCAGGACCTGGCTGGGAAGGGCTGGTTAAGAAATGGTAGAGCTTGGATCGAATTCCAAGGCTGCAGAATGAGAATCTGATACCTGTTACCAGTTGCCTCTTTTGTGCACACTGTGTGTGTCCTCTTTTCCACTCTGTATATTGTGTACAGCAGTGAAGGGGAAAACATGGTTCCTGATATCTGTAACATTTTGGCTTTTTTTGAGGGGAAAGACTTTTATACATTTGAAGGGAAACTGAGAAACTTATTGTTAAATGGTTATTTGGGTTTATATAAGTATATGTATTATTGGAGATCAGTATAAGAATAGATTGGTGTATCCTGGAGTTGATGAACAGGAACATAAATGAAATAGGATAAACATGGCACAGAGATGGCCATGAGCACATCTGAGGGACTGGAGTGACCTGATTGGAAGTGACAGATATTATGCTGTCATCAGGAGAAGTTAGGGGGAGAATTTAAGATTAGGAAATTTAAGATAGGAAATAGAGAATCAGTGGAAGATTTCCAGCAGACAAATGACTTTATAAACTTGGAATGTTAGAATGATTAATTTGACAGTGGAAAGTAGGATGAGTTGGAGAATGGAGAGCAAAGGATTAAAATGAAAGGGATTTATCATAATCCAAGCACAGGATAATAAAGTACTGTACTGGTGACTATGACCCATGAGGAACAAAGGGGGATGGGTTTCAGTGGATGACTTAAGAAGCTAGCTTAGAAATTGGTTCTGGTGGTGAAAGACACTGTATTATTCATTTCACCAATGGGACTGTAAAATGTCAAAGCCATCATTTTATATATGAATCACAGCTCCACTACCTCAGTGAGTTGATATTGGAAGGAGGTTTCAGAATATTACTTTTTACCTCTAAAAAGAATCATTATGCTCTGCAGTACTTTATTTTCATCCATCCATCCATCCATCTATCTATCTATCTATCTATCTATCTATCTATCTATCTATCTATCTATCTATCTATCTATCTATCTACCTATCTATCTATCTATCTATCTGATGCTTCAGCTTTGCTTTTTAATAATTTAAGACTGACACATGGCCATCCACTCCTGAAGAGTCTGACCTTCTGGACAATGTTCAGACCCATCCCCTGCTCCTCCCCCCCAGGCTTCCTGCTGCCCACCTGCCCATCCACAGCTCTGCAGTACTTTAAAAATGCATATTGATTATTTGTGACTGAGTATATACTTGTAAAACATATGAATATTTGGGCTATATGTGAAGTACTTCTAGACAACAGCTGCTAATATTATTGTATTTTCTTCTAGTATTTCTTCAGAGTGTGTGTTTGTGTGTGTGTCCACTGGGGACATATAATTTTGCCTTCTGCTTCTTTACACTTACAACTATACAGTGAGCATTTTCCCATGCCATTAAATATTTTTTAAACATAATTATAAAGATATGGTAAGATAAATATAAAAGGTATGCCTAAAAGTTAATAAAAGATATATAGTATCTCTATACATGGATATACAATAATTTAACAATGCTCTATTTTCATTTTTTAGATTATTACTGTCCTGCCACTTTTTTTCTATAGTCGTCATCTTTGAAATGAATCTTTAATCACATTTTTATTATTTCCTTAGGTTGGCTCTAGATGTATATATCCCTTTATGACTTTTAACAAATATTTTCAGATTGGTTCCTTAAAAAGCTGAACCAATTTACATACATTACTATATGTGAGCCTCTATTTGGACTTTGCTGGCATGAAAAAAATATTAAAAATAAAGTAAAAAATATTGCAATATAACAGAAAACCACACATTTTTGCTTCAGTTTTCTTTCTTTGCTTGTGAGATTAAATCGTTTGCCATGCTTATTGTATATCTATGCTTTTAAACTACTTTTAATTGAATTATTAGTGTTGCTGCTGTTGATTAATAAGCATTCTCCTTACATCTTAAGGACATGGTCTTATTTTTTCTGTTGATTAATAAGTATTCTCTTACGTCTTAAGGACATTGTCTTATTTTTGCAAATATGATCTAATTTCATTTGCATTGAAATTTTTATTTCTAATTTTATTGTTTTAAATATTTATGTAGTGACTTCTCCCATTGCTTTTAACCTTGAAATTTTATTCATATGTCTCACCAAAATTAAATATGCATCAATTTTTTTATGAAATCCTTTAAAAATATTTTAGCTCATTAATATTTCTTAATATGTTGAGTGTGTAATAACACAATCCTGTGTAACCTTTTTTCCCCCACATTATTTTGTGATTTTTATAAACTATATACCATATTATTATTATTATAGCTCAAAAGGGTCTGTTTTGTGTTTATCTGTTGTACTTCACTGGCGTATATGACAATCTGACAAGTCTTATCTAAGTAACATACTGCATTTTAATAACTGTAGCTTTATTATATGTTTACTATCTTAGACAGCTTGTCTCTTTCTAACTGTGCATTCTTATAGATGTGCTTTAGAATTATTTTTTCAATTCCTTTCTTCCCACCCCTTTCCCCAAATGTATATATTTCCTTTCATTATTGATTTTGTATCCTATTGCTCTGATAATAATTAATCATATTTTCAGAGATATATAAAGGAAATTGTAATATATCACATATAATACATTTTTTTTTTTTGGTTTCCGTAAATGAACTTCAGCAAGTTCAAATTTAAAAAAATGAACTTTTCAGGCTTACTTGGAATATTGACAGTACTTTCTAAACCTATGAGTGTTGTTACAAAAATATGCATTTCTAAATTGTTCTAAAAGATTACCCAAATATAGTTTATAAATTGATAAAAATATTACACTATTAATGCCAAAATAGAATATTTACTTTAGCTATAGTATAGTAAGGTTTAAAAATTGATAAGGAGTCTACATGAAGTTCATTTGATAAGAGAGAAAAAACTCCAATGTAATAATTGGATAAATGCAATATGATTTTATTAAGGCAATTAAATAGTGAATCATTTTTTATTTTTGAGACTAAAATATAGACACCATTTTTCATAAAAGAATAGAGCATAAATGTTGGCAAAAATTAGAACCATTGAATTTATTTCATATTCATTAATAATTCTAGTATCTTATTAGTATAGTTAAACCTCAAATTTTGCCAGGAATATGTAGAAAGGTGGAAATCATGGCTTTTGATAAAAGCAACCACAGTTTATGTTATATTGTCATTGTAACTGGCTTTGAAAGTTAGTGACGTCAATGTAAGTGTTTTATATATATATATATATTTAGATTACTTAGCACATACTCTAATAGTCTGATATAAAGAGTCTCATGATTCTAAATATTATTCCTATTGATTTATTTAGGAAAAGCAACTCTGTGTTTTATTTTGTCAAGTTTCTTTTTATTAACCATTTCATAACTTAGATATATACATGTAAATTTAGTTCACCATTAGGGTCAATCCAAGGAAAATTCTAATGGGATTTGTGTTTAATTGTTGTTTGTGAAAATAAGCCAGGGTCTTCATACTCAAGCATGCAAAATAAACAGACTGTAAATTTGGTAGGGGAGCGGGGGAAGAGGGGACTTTGGGTTTTATTGAGGAGCAAACAAGCAAGGGACACAGAGGAATTCAGAGTTTACTGCTGGAGACATTTTTTCCCTTTATCTTACTAAATTTTACGGTGAGTAATTGATTTAAGTTATTATACCATAAATTATGTCATATTATGTCGCTTTATACTGACCATAAATCTGGGTTAGATTTTTAGTGCTCTTTTAAATATTTAATGACCAGAAGTCAGAAAAATGGGTTTGTTCTCTTTAAAAGAAAGGAAAGAAAGAAGGAGAAAAGAAACAAAGGGGGCTGGGGCCGGCCTGTGGCTCACTCGGTAGAGTGCGGTGCTGATAACACCAAGGCCACGGGTTCGGATCCTATATAGGGATGGCTGGTTTGCTCACTGGCTGAGCGTGGTGCTGACAACACCAAGCCAAGGATTGAGATCCCCTTACCAGTCATCTTTTAAAAAAAAAAAAAAAAAGAAAGAAACAAAGGGGGCAATGAGGGAAGGAGACGAGAAAGAAAGAAGGAATATTTAAAATGAGTCAGTTTTGACAAATGATAGAAGTAATGTATCCAAATTAAATTTATCTCCCTATATTTCACTCAGGGTCCAAATTTCTTTGAAACACACAAATAAAGGAAAAAGAATCTGTATTTTTCCACATGCACCTGATTTATTTGTAGACATTCAGGGCACGTTTTAGAACCTCTGCATGTGATTCATTTATGATTCTCAGGTTGGGTCACATCACAGTCAAACCAGTCCACACGCTAGCTTTGTGGGCACCAGTCCACCATGTGTAATGAAGGGAACTACCTAGCATTAAATGCAGCACTTCCAGATTTACCTCTTGTGCTAGTTTCCTGGAGGTGCTAAAACAACTTACCCCAAACATGGTGGATTAAAACAACAGGAATGTATTCTGTCACAGTTCAGGAGGGAGAAGTCGAAATCGAGGTATCAGTAGGCTTTGCTCCTTCCAAAGGCTCTACGGTAGAATGCTCCTTGTCTTTTCCAGCTTCTGGTGGCTCCGGGCATTCCTTGGCTCCAGGCATTCCTTGGCTCCAGCCTCTGCCTCCGTTTTCACATGGCCTTTTCCTTTGTGTGTATGTCTTCTCCTCTTCTGTCTCTTAGAAGGACAATTGTCATTGGAGTTAGGGTCAACTCATATAATCCAGGATGACCTCATCTAGAAATCCTTAATTATATTTGCAAAGAACCCTTTTTCCCAAATATGGTCACGTTCACAGGGCCCCGGGGGTTAGAGCATGGATTTATCTTTTAGGGGGTCGCCATTCAAACCACTGTGCCCATATTGGTCACTGAAGATCAGGTGTCTTGTGATGAGTAGATATACCCAGCATTAATTTCTCCTTAAATATTTTTATGAGTTTGTAGTAACTTCTTACTGAAGAAAAACGAAGAACTGCAAAGTGTTACGTAAACTCTATAGATCATTAGATATAGAAAATTATTTTCATGCCTATTGCATTACAAAGCTCTTGGATTCTGATACCAGCATGTCTTCTAATGGAAGTGAGAGTGACTATAACCATAAACTACTGAATTCTAAATTGTAGTTTCTGTCTGTTGTATCTTACATTAGTTACTTCAATAATTTTCAAAGATTCTGGTGACTCATTTATATGCAGTCCTTCTCCCTATTCTTAAAAATAGGTTTTAAATAATAAGAAACATCTTAGTATAGAAAGCACATATTCCAGGTTTGCACAGAAACAAAAAAAATCTCATTTCCTCTAATGATAAGCCAACTTATTATTTTATATATGTATTTATATGGATAAATATATTTTTCATATATTTAAAACATATGTTTTCATATTCTTGTATATGCCATTTCCTTTATTTATATATGAGTATATGCATTCACTCTTTGGTTTGAATATATTTCTGTTATTTAGATTATTTTTCCCCTCCTTCAAGACTTTCTAGTACGTTTTTGTACTCAAAAATGAGCATGAACATTTTACAAAGTACCGCTTTGAAGGATACTGTCAAATTTTTATCTCTAAAGAAAATGGTTTCAAATACTACGTTAAGTTTACTATTAATTAGTCTATGGAAATACGAAGTGTCTGAGGTGTCAAACAATAATCAGATGGATAGTCATAGTAGAACACAGACAGTTCTGGCGTGTTGCTGTAATTTGTGAAACAGCAATTTTTTGGCTGTTGTTCATTGCATTTTTCTAAAATACGTTTTTCAGACCAGTGTGCCTTACTCATAGTCTGTGTCATTATTTCTCAGCTTTTACAGAGGGAAACGAGACATCAGAAAGGAGATGGTTTTTCCATTCTGTAATCACAATCTTTGTAGTCATCAGTTCTTAATATGTTCCACATCAGGATCATATAAGAAAAGAGAAAGTTTCCATCTCTTCCTGATTCCTGTGTAAAATAATCTATCTAAAAATAGTCTGGCTTTTACTTCACGTAGTTCCGTTTCCCTCTTTCTCCACAAATCCACACATTATTGGTCATAGGCTTGAGTCATGTTTATAAACACTAGAAAGCTCTTTCTTTCCTTGTCCTCACGCAATTGCTCCACAGTGTGAACTTTTGGTTTTATTTTGATGTTGAATAATCATGTATGAATAATTGTGAACAGTGCTAGACAAGAAATAACAATCTGATTAACGCAACTGAATGGAAAAAAAAAGAAAGAGTTAATCGTAAAAGTTTTCTGAAGTTTCAAACAATAAATGACTCATACATATATGTGATTTTCAGTGAAACAGAGTTGTATTTACCTTTGTAGTATATGAAGCAAATGCTTTTATATACATTATATCCTTTGTTCTCCCTCATTTTTATTTCTTTTTAAATGATAGTGAGAGAGATAGTTGATCAACCTAAAATTCACAACATTCCAGAAGCATGAGTGGTGAAAGCTGAATGAAAAGTGTGTTTTTCTCTGAATTTCAGGTACTATGTTAAGTGCTTGTTTTCTCTGAATCTAAATTACTGACATTTTTCTACATTTAATCCTCACAGCAATTTGATAAGGAAGGAGATTGTATTAACTTTATTTTTGAGGCAGAAAAAGAATTGTTGAGAAATAAGGACCAGCTGAACTGTAGGTGAGATGGGAATGCGAGTCGGCTATCTCAGGCATAGTGAACAACCGAGTCCTTGTTTGTTGGTTGTTATTCATAATCCTTACATTACAATTAGGGGAGTGTCACTGCGTACTGCAGTGTCCCCAAATACATTGTTCCCTGTTGAGCTGTGCTGGCTAAGCAATTTTCCTCCAGTCACTCAGACAGCAAGTTAGGGTGTCTGTGTTGGAGCTGAGCCTTTCAAGCTGCACACTCCAGGCACACAACCTTCCATCCCCTTCCCCACCTCAGTCATACTGTGCTCTTTTATCTATTTATTTCTCCCAGGGATTGATAAACTCCAAAGCTTCAAGGACAGACTCTCTTATAACTAGAACACAGCGGGTGCTCAATAATAATTGTTGAATGAATTAATAAGTACTCTGAGGAAATAATACAGGTAGAATGCAAAACCTGTACTTTTTTCATAGCATTTTGCAGTTTTAAACACAAAGGGTTATTTGATTACTATTTCTCACTCACCAGGCTATAAATGCCATAACAACAAGAGCCATGAGTGTTTGACTCACTGTTTCATTCCCAGCTCCTAGCATGGAACCTAGATTGGCCACTCATCGTCGTGATTGACTGGGTCAGTCTGACGGCAAGAGTATTTGAAAGCACTACATTCTGATGTGCTTTATCCCCCAAACCTCCTCCCTGTAAGAATTTCTTTAATACTGTTTCTATCTCTCTTTCTTTTCTTTTTCTCTCTTGTTTTCCTCATTTTTTTCCTTCCATCTCTTTTCCTCTCTTTTCTGGTATTTATTTATCGGTCATTTGTATAGCGCTGAGTATGTGATAAGCACTGTTCTAAATGCTGTAAAATATTAATTCGTTTAATTCTAATAGCAATCCTATGAGATAGGTATTATTATTAACATCACAGTTTATATTTGAGGATAATGAGTACAGAGACATTGAGTTAAGAAACAAGCCTAAAGCCACAGAGCTTGCACTGGGCTCAGGCATCTGGCCCCAAAGTCTGTGCTTTTACCACTATGCTATTCTGCTTCTTATCCCATTCCCCCCAAAGCAGCACATAAATGGGAATGAGGTCTATTTGCTGAACCTCTCCATATTGATTTATTTCTGCAGTTTAAATTTATTATTTTTTATATACTTACCCGCTAAGCTAGTCAGCTTTGATGCAGAGACAAACCCAAAATCTCAGTGTCTGGCAACAAACATACACTTCTTGGTCATGTTACTTGTCAGCAGCTGCAAGTCAGCTGCTGTGGCTCTGTTCCATGTGTCTTCTCATTTTGGTGGGGGTGTATAATCTTACTAGGAAAGGAGCTAATACATAGAAACAACCACGCTATAAGCTGTGACGACTAACTAAGCTCTTGGTACCTCTGGGTGATCTACCCTTGGCCACTGCACATGTAATTGCTGAGGCCAGAAGCTCAATTTCTTTTTATAAACAGAAACCAAGAAAAGCTGTTGCAGAGCAACTCAAATATTTTTCATACATAAAATGAATGAACTTTTAATTGGCATTTTTTAACACTTTGGTGGAGATGATACAAATAAAAATCCAGTAACAGAGGGTTCTTTATTCTGCATCATCAGATTCTTTTTTTACTGCTAGGGTTAAAAAAACATTCACATGGTTATGAATACTCTGAACCCATAGTACATTTTTCTCTAGTAATTTCTTGAACATAATGTCATTCAGTTCAGTTCATCAATAATTTTTCAATTGCCTTCTGTGGAGCTAGCCCTGTGCCAAGAATTGACATATCAGTAGAGAGTTTGTTTGTGGTGTACTTTTATGTATTTTTGATATTGATGGGCTTCTTGAGAACAGGGCTGTTATTCATCCCTGCAAGGAGATCCTGCTGGCACATGGTAGACATCTAATGGATATTGAATAATGGTCAGGCCAACTGAACAAATAAAGACTGGAAATTGCTAAATGCATCTTTCCCTCTTTCCTGTAGGAACTTCTACTTGCAGAAAAGTGGGCTAAAATGAACAAGCTCCCCTTTCCAAAGATTGATCCTTATGTGTTTGATCGGGAAGGACTGAAGGAGTGCTATGTCTTTAAACCCAAGAATTCTGACATGGAGAAAGATTGCCCGACTATCATTCACTTTGTTCTGGCCAACATCAACTTCAGAAAGTACAAAGCTCCAGGTATGTTGGGAATAAGTTATATTCCATAGAAATCTGGTAGGGAAGCAAGACTGATATTAATCCGTATCACACAGGCACTGCTATACCAGCTATTAAAATATTGGATGCTTCCTTTACCTTGATAAATAGCTACTATCCTGAGACCACAAGTGCTTCCCTTCTTTGTCACCCCAAGATTCTCTGAGCTCCTCACAATCCAGAAACTGTGAAGGGTTAACACCTAGCTCAGCGAAAATCTCTGAGGCTTTATTCCAAGACCTTGAACTATGTTTGCTCTGATTGATTGGTGCTCTTGTCATAGGGGTTGTTAAATATTTTAAATATCACCCTTGTAAGAAAGCTCTTGTTCCAGGCCGAGCCCATGGCGCACTCAGGAGAGTGCGGTGCTGGGAGCGCGGCGACGCTCCCGCCGCGGGTTCGGATCCTATATAGGAATGGCCGGTGCACTCACTGGCTGAGTGCCGGTCACGAAAAAGACAAAAAAAAAAAAAAGAAAAGAAAAAAAGAAAGCTCTTGTTCCTGAACAAGTCATGTAAAAAATTCTGGGGACTTCAGCTGACCACAAGATAAGTGTAATCTAGCAATTTCATGTTGTATTTCATAGAAAATGAGAATCCAGTTCAAGGCCTAGTCATTCTGTTATATCACACCCAGCAGAGTCTGTAGAATCTCTGTATCCTGATTAACCAAAGGAGACCTAGAGGTTGACAGGCAGGATGTTTAAAGCTCTAAAAATCAGTTATTTTTGGACCAGAAAATGTAGTTTCCCATCTTGTGAATGAAAAGACACAAGAAATAGTCAGGGATGGAAAGAGAAAGGAATATGGAGAAGAAAATGGCCTTTTTCTAGATTGCTCCAGACGACAGAGAAAGGGTCAATAAGGATGGAGATTATTGTGAGGCACACTTAATTAAGCACAGGACAAAGAAGAACTGGCTGGCATTTTCAGGTGTCAAGCAGTGGAGCAATGGACACCTGGAGAATTTTTTATCACTGTTAATTCTCCAGGGAAGGCTCTACGAGCACTTGGCACATATAGGGGATTTCTGTAGCATGAAGACAATTGAATAATGTTTTGCTTTGGGTTCCCCCAGAAGCAGATTCCGAGAAAAGGATACAAACGTGAATAGTTTATTTGAGTGAACTAGGGAACACTCTAGTTTATTAGTAAGGAAATGGAAAAAGGGAAGGAAAGCAAATAGCAAAGGATGTGTTAGTAAGCCGGCTGCCACAAGGGGAATTTGAGCCTGCTGGGAAAGTCTAGGGAGCGGAATGGAACCCATGCTCCAGAGTCTTCCTTCCCATCACCACACCAAGAGGTAAAGGGACTGGGGTGTTTGTATGCTAACTCCCTAGAGTCTTTGGTTGGCCACTGCCTGGAGCACAGTGCTGCTATTTACCAGAATTTCCAGCCTGCTGTTAGTGGGCAAAGCAGCCTTCCACAGTTGAAGGGAGGGGTAGAAAGCCCTCAGCCACAGAGACACAGATACCGGCAGCTGGAAGTCATCCAGTCAGAACATAGGAAAGATACAGTCCAAAGGTATTACAGATTATATGGCTCTGTGATGGCTCCAAGTGCTGTCTTTATGGTCCTTTGTATGTTTTATTCCCTGGGTTTTAGAGATATTTTGTAGTTTTCAAAATACCACCATCTGTGACTCTTCTGATATTTAGGTGTTCCAAGAGAAACTGAGGAAGAGAAAGAAATAGCTGACTTTGATATTTTTGATGACCCCGAATCACCATTTTCAACCTTCAATTTTCAATATCCCAATCAAGCATTCAAAAGGCTGCATGATCTGATGCACTTCAACACCCTGAACAATATTGATGTAAGTATCTCCCATGACCATTGATTGACAATGTCCAGTTACTTCCATGCCACGTAAATACAGCGGTACCTCTTTTTAGTTAAGTAGAAATAAAAATAAGGTTTATGAATGACACCACCCAAAATAGGTCACTTTACTTTTGATGAATTATTTTACTAATCTCCAGGAAAAACCCTACAAAATTCACAAATAAGAAAATTCATGCCTCCAAATGGACAGAACCCACATTTTATGCTATTAGTTTATTAAATGATTGGTGAATACTCAGCTTCTTCCCCAGAGTACCTAGTGTCATCATGTGATAAAATAAATAGTAAGTAAGGAAGAAAAGTGTTGACAAGGAAATATAAGGGTAGAAAAGTGAGTGTAACCAGAAGTGTAGTTAATCTGCAAAACTATCATGACAAACTTTAATGAATACATTCATGCTTTTAGGATATTTTATTTTCATGGGTCTTGGGAGTGTTGCCAAAGGTAACATCCTCTTCCGTTTTTATCTCTTGAGATATCAAGTATGCCTTTCTTTAGAAATTTTACAAACAAGTCCTTATCTTTAGTATCGATTGTTCCTATCACTAGTATATCTGCTGCTGAGATTCTGTGTCTATGTGAAATTCTTTAGTTTCTAACTCACCATTTAGGAACACTGTTGTGTAATTGAAATCATGGGCTTGTGGTTCCATATCATAGTGTCTGATGAATTATTATGAATTGTGAAAGCTCAAGTTCATTGGCCTAATTGGATTTTTTACATTAGGAAACAAGAATAAAAGCAAAAGGAAAAAAATTAAATGGAGAGGGATAGGCATCATGTCTGATTTGCCAGTCTTTTTGGAGACTGTGTGAATGGTGCAAAGGAACTAGAAGTATGTGGATGAGTGTGCTGTTTATATGGGATTTAATTAGATTTTGTGAGCTCATAGAACTCTGGCCCATCTAGTTGGCTTGCTTGTTTAGTTCGGCCAGAGACTAGTCATGATCAAACGTGTGCAATCATGATAGTTGCGCCATAATGTTTATTAATCAACATCTTTAATTTTTTAAACATAAGAAATTTTCCTCAATTAGCTTCAGTTCCTACAGCTCTAAAATTCTTTCTTTTCAGCCTTCATTTGCAAATATACGATAATTCATGTAAAACATGCTTATCAAGATTTACAGCTTATATCATTTTCTCAATATATTTTTGTCTCTTTTTTATCTTGCAATCAGTGGACATCTGAAAGCCACATGCTACATTACTTCTCTGTAGGAATGATGAAAATCTAAAGAATATGAAGAGAAAAATTAGTATTTTAATTAATGATTTATAGAGAGTAAGCAGAAATTCTCAGAACAGAGTTGTTTTTATAAAACCCCATGCTGTTAGGAGAGAACTAAGGAGTAATATCACAGTAATCCTGTTTTCTCCAGTATAAGCCAAGAAGTTCAAAGCTGTATATTCCTTGGGATAAAATGTATTAAACTTGATCAGTCATTCTCAGATGGTGAAAAGTAGATTGTAGGAATACATAAATACTCTGTTGGACTTGGGAATACATATATATATGTGGATACAGATATATACACACATACACACATATATGTAGATATCTCAACTACTTTTCTGTTTTCAGTTCTGGTTTATATAGAATGTGCTAAACTATTTGCTATAAAGAATGATGCAGTTCTATTTATATGTTTTACAAGCATTCTTTAAAATAGTTTGTTTGACACACCGATGCAAAAGTTAAAGCCTGAACACAAATAGACTAAATCCCAAAGTAACTGTCCAGATTTACAGCTCATCAGATGTTGATTCTTCACAAACCATTAATCAAGCCGTTTTGAATTTCCTCTGCCAACATTTCTGGCACAGCATGTAGAGGCAAGATCATGGGCTTTAAATCACCTTTAAATCCCAGATAGGCCATTCCTGTGACTTTAAATAAGCTACTTAAACTTTTTGAGCCTAGTTTCCTCATCTCTAAAACAGATGTCATAGGACCTATCGTAATGGCAGCAGTGAATATTTAATCAGGTGGTGCATAAGCAATGCCCTGCAAACAGAAGCTGTTCAATAAGTGAGAACTTTACCTATGCATGTCTGTGTGCTGTACCCCTGAAGGTCTGTGGTGGTTCCACCACAAGACCTTTGCAAATGTTCAGAATTAATAATATAGACATGTAATAGTAGTCTAGGCAGCAAGTAAATATTTTTTGAATGAATGAATGTAATTTTTCTTCTAAATTACATGACCATTGAGACTCATGTTCAAATGATGTCCTGTGTGTGTGTGTGTGTGTGTGTGTGTGTGTGTGTGCGTGTGTGTGCACGCGTGCATGTGCGTGTGCATGTGTGTATCTCATATCCATTTCATATCCAGGTAAAACTTTCAGTTTTCATTGACATTTTATCTGTCCCTTGGTGGTTCCCTTCTTCCCCTCACTTTAACCAAGAAAACACATTTTTATCACAATTGGAGCTTCTTGAGTGATGATTCATAAAGAGCAACAAAACTCTGCTGAGATTAGGATGCTGGGCACTTCATTAGGCTCAATCATTAGCTACATCTCTCTTTCCCCCATCATCTGAATAGAATAGAATTCACATTTCAGCAACACGGCACATACTTTCTGCCACAGACTGTCAGAGTTGTTTGTAAGTAGTGGACACTGTGAGTATAAACTCTTAGAATGCAAAGTCGCTTATTTGCCAGTCCCACAGCAGACAGTTTTCAACTTGGTGACCGTGACCACCACGGCTTAAGGCGACTTTTCCTCCTCAATTCACATTCTGACATAAAGTTTTGCTCTGAAAAGGCCACCCTGTCTCTGACAGTTACATGCTCCCGTTGCTTCATTTTTCCAGGAGATCCTAGCTGGCCCGCTTCGCCGAAGCTAAATTCCAGTTTATCTTTAGAGGACTTCTGCTCTGTGTCTGTTCACTTCATGACAGAAGCCTGGATTTCTTGTTAGTGTCGGGTTTCTGTATGTTCTCAATCCTCCCAAATTCCTTTTTACTGAACATTGCCTCAATGCATTTACAATTACAGTGTTTCCTTTCTTTTATTCTTTCTTTCTTTCTTTTTTAGAAACTCAATATATAGTGACTTATACTGGTAGACATGTGGATGTGGGAGATGCAGAGTCTTTGCAGTCACACCAAATCTGCTGTTCAAATCCTTGCTGCATTGCGTCTTTTGGCTGGGTGATGTTGGGCAAGCTGATTAATCTTTCCAAATTTTGCTTTCCTCATTTGTAAGGGGAAACAATCTTACATATCTTACATAAGATATGTAAGGGGATGCATATCCTACATAAGATATGTAAGGGGATGCATATCCTACATAAGATATGTAAGGGGATGCATATCTTATAGGATCAATAGGAGATTAAGTAAAACAATATAATTTAAGGGCTTGGCATGTTATAGACACTCAGTAAATTGAAGCAGCTAATATAATAACAACTAATTATTATCAGTGTTCTTATTCTCTTCCGCATTTAATTATCAATTATAAACCCTTTGGGGGCTATCTGGTAAGCTCAGTTGGTTAGAGCATGGTGTTATGACACCAAGGTCAAGGTTTTGAATCTCCATACCCTTTTTTTTTTTGGTGACCAGCCACCTAAAACACAAATAATAAACCCCTGAAAAACAGTGATTTGCCTTACTTACCTTGTGTCCTCCGGAGACACTGATCACCAGGTCTGGCACCTAAAATAAATATGAAATAAAATATTTATGATTGATTTTTAAAATGTCATTGACTTATGGGTGATGGCAAGTGTCAGGACACAAGGTGCTATTGTGATTGGAGGCAGAATTCCTGACCATGGGAATCTCTATGCGGTGTATGCCCAGTCACGTAGTGTGGCTACACACTGTACCTGTAAACCAACACTTCGATCTGGACAAAATATACCTTCTGAGATCTCTTTTTCCAGAACCTGTTGATTCTACTATTACAGGAAAATATATTTTTTTACCAGTCTCACTCATTCAATTTATTAACTCGGTAGGCACATTCTATGAACCTATTATGTGTTGGTTTATTCAGCATATGTCCATGTGCATAATAGTGAGCCTTCAGAATTCTTTCCCAAATAATTCTACAAAGTATTAAATATTAGATATTAATTAAAATGAGGAAAAACACATATCTAGATATACTGGTACTTAATTATTAATTTATTGATATTATATCATCTTGATAAGAGTGTCTAGGTACAAGTCAAGGTTTTATCTTTTAAAAAGTAATTTAGAAGCTTATTGTGTATCATGGTCTAATATGAGGGATCTTTAAAAAGCTCATGGGAAGGATGCGATTATTTTTTAATTCCATTTTTCCATGGACTTTTTGAGGTACCCTTGTATATTAGGCTCAAGCTAATCTACCTTTCATGCTGTCTGTAATCTCTTCTATCTCATTTATTCATTAATTTCACACAAATTTTTGGGTATCTACTTGCCAGGCACTGTTTTAGGAACTAGGGACATAGCAATGAACAACACAAAACAACAAGGAAAAGTTTTGAGTGCTTCATATTAGCCAAATATTTTCCCCACAATATTTAACACTCAAAACTAACCTATGAGGTAGGTGTTTTAATTTACATTTGAAGAAACTGAGTCATGGATCATTTAGGCAGATTGCTGGAAGTCACAATTTTGTGAGGATCTGAGATGAGGCCACACGTCTTTTCTCACTCTTTTCTCACTTTTGAACCATCTCTCTCTCAAACGGCCTTATTTGTTAACGATCTCCAAGCACAGCCTCCTTTCCAGCCAGGCCCACCAATTCCCAAGGTCTCCTATGCATGCCATGATCTTACATCTAAAGCCTTTTAATACAGTTATTCTGCAGACAATGCCCAGCATTTCCTCTCCACTTATGAAACCCTACCTGTCCAATTCAACTCAAGTCTCATTATCCCCATGAATCAAACCTTATCCTGTATAACGCAACCTTCAGTGAGCACCTTCTGTGCATTTATTCATTTTGTAAATAATTATTTTGCATCTCCATATTCTAAGTGCTGAAATCAAATATGACAAGTCCAATAGGGTTCCTGCTTTCATGACATTTCAGTTCTTATTGGGAAGGTAGGCATTAACCAGAAAATTCACAGGATTTTAGGCCAGAATATCTTTTTTGTATTATTCTATATTTATAATTTTTTAAAACTTCTTTCTCAAAATATGCTGTAACTTCCTCTCTTGGTATAATTTTTTATTTTCTAGCATGAGAACTCAGTGTTTGTGGATTTCTTACAATCTCACATCTTCAAATTTCCTTTTGAGGAAGATCATATCTTTTTTTTTAATTCTCTGCCTTTATTAGCAGAGACTTAAGGGGTCTGGTTCAACAATTAGGAGGCTATTTAATGGTGTAAGTGAAAGATAACATGGGTCAGACTCAGGGATGGACAGCGGGGATAGAATCATTAAGCTATGAGCACTATTGCTAGGATAACCCTGACAAAAGGGATTTGGGATCTCAATGAATTTCAGAGGACAATGAAAGAGAAAATTAGATATAAACAGTATTTAATGGCGCACTCGGTAGAGTGCTGCGCTGGGAGCGCGGCAACGCTCCCGCCGCGGGTTCGGATCCTATATAGGAATGACCGGTGCACTCACTGGCTGAGTGCCGGTCACGAAACAAACAAACAAACAAACAAAAAAAAACAGTATTTAAGATTATTCCTTGTATAATAAAAAATTAGAGAGATTTAAATTTGACATATTGCCTTTTTGGATGTATCTAGTTGTATGCTGTAGGATGCCAAAAGGTTTGAATATAACAACTGACCTAGTACTGAGCTTAGCAGCTTCTGTTTATGTCGTAGATTTTTAACTCCCAGGAATTGGGTATTTTCTGCAGTAATCTCAAACTGTGGTTAATGTTTTCATAGTGTTCATGTGCCACCTAGTGGTTCACCTTGCACATTCTAATTGCATTACGATTTCGGTTTTTCAGTTATAAATATAAATGTTTATTTTCCTTTATAAGAATGGCCTGTTTACTAGGAACCTCAGCTGAAGTCCAACTATGATAAATCCACTAGTTCACGATTCGAGTATTGCTGATTTTTTTGTGCTTATGAATTTATTATAAAGGAATTGACGGTAGTCATTATCAATATAATTTCCCTTGTGGTCTTTTCTATTGTAAAGTTTTTAGGTGTTTGGAAAGTAAATAGTTGATTTTTATTTTACTTGTTACTTCTCTGCAGTGAGGGTTGATGTTTCTTGAGTTGCTTTGAAGGAGAAACCAACTGATATATTTGCTGACATAGATCTCTAGAAAGACAAGGTGATTATCAAAAGAAGGTGTATTAGGACACTGAGTGGCAGAACTGATTAGTTGACTTATACCATATAATAAATCCACTCTTATCTATATATGGTATGTTTATTTCTTGTGAACTTTATAGCCTCGCTTCTAGTTTAAAGCTGCCAATTTTCATCATGTATGGTCATTTAACAAATAACAACAGTGATGGATGCAGTTATGGGATGTTTCTTATGTACCAGGCATTGTACGACGTGCTTTATATAAATAATTTCCAATCCCCACAAAACTTAAAATTAGTAATATTATTTCCATTTTAAAGAAGAGAAAACAGGCTCAAGGATTTATACTAATTGTCCATCTCATGCAGCAAAAAGTGATTGTGCCTGGAGACCTTTGCTCCAAGTCTCCTTCAAGGTCTGAAGCATTTTCTGTCACCACTGAATTAATTGTTTCTTTTACTCATGGGAAAACGGAGTCGGCTAATATCTGCTTTACTTTAAAGACTGAAGTAACAGTTGAACTCATTTTTCCTGGAAGATAATTATATATTTAATACTTTTAAAAATAAAGCATATAAAAATCAGATTCCTGTGATAACTCTCTCTTTCCAGAACATGACTGCTTATTGTTTAAAGTTGCTCTAGAGGGGCCCAAGAGAACGTCACAGACTGTTAGTCGCATGTTAGCACCACTGAGGTCTCTCATCTTCCTCCTCCGGGCACTGAACCATATGAGGTTGCACGTGGGGATGGGAAAACCCCTCTTGGAACATGTCTCAAGGCCAAGTGGGCCACTCCAGCTCTGAGTGGAGGAGGCCGTTGTGTCCTAAACTGCTCAGACTTGCCAAGTATTCCTACCCATGGCAGAGGGCTGAAAGCATGTGGATAGTGCCTTAACACTGCTTAATAATTCCTGAGGTAGAGGATACAGGGAATTGGGGATAACCCTGTAACTTGCCTGTCTCTTAGTTAAGATGAAATGCTGTAGTCCCGTCCTGAAGAATGGGATCTTCCTGATTTTGACAGGGTTTTAAAGCAGCAGCAGAGCCAAGATTACTCTCCAGACTTCTTCCTATTGCTCTGCAATAACTGCTTCCACCAAATTCCAAATTTTCTCTTCTTTTCCCAAATTTCTAGCTAAGTTAACTTAATACCAGAGACAGTATATAACAATTGCATTAGCAATTCTTAGAGGTTGTAGTTGCCTATATTTTCTTCCAGTCACTGTTAATTTGGGTATATATCGAGATTATTTTGTATAAAAAACAGCAATGCCTTTTCGTCAGTAAAATCACGAAGACTGGTGTTTCCTCCATAGAGGACACCTATGTTTTGTAGCTGTGACTGTTCAGTTGAGGAAGCAGGGAAATTCTTCAGTGACACCTTCTCTCCTCCATAGGGAAAAGTCTTTGCTTCCTTCTGTCATTTCCACTTGTTCACTAACTATAAAGAACATAAATTATAGATTTAGTAATTACTTCTTTCTTTCCTATTTTCACCTTTTTTGTGAAGGACAGAACAAACACATTTACCATGTTACAAATATTTTATTAACAACTTTATCAGCACAAAATCTGGAACATTCCCAGAATACTTCTTTCTCTGGTGGAAGGAAGAGTAGCTGGATATGAGCCTAACAAGAGTGTGGCGGTGGGAGGTTGAATTTCGATGTGTGTGCATCACTCGGATTTCTCTCTCTATATTTCAAAAAAAAATAATGAGAAGATCAATTAGAGTTTTTTTTTTTGACCAAACAAGTGTTTAAATGAATTCATAGAAGCACTAATTATACATCTCTACATCTCTGCCTCTATCTACAGGTAATAAAAGATGCCATCGTTGAAAGCATTGAATACAGAAGACAGAATCCATCTCGTTGTTCTGTTTCCCTCAGTAATGTTGAGGCAAGAAAATATTTCAACAAGGAGTTTCTAAGTAAACCTACAGCCTAGATCATGCACTGGAAAGGTTGGCGATTTCTGATGTGGAGGCAGTTTGAAATTCCATGACAACTGGATTTAAAAGCAAAGTACAGATAGTCGAACTGATCAAAAGAGACTGGCTGATATTCAAAGTTGCAGTTATTTAGCTGCATAAGAATAATACTATTATAAGTTTATTAGCCTGACAAATGATGTCGATTGTGTAAAAATATACTCAGCTACATTTTCTGTCAGTATGAATTTCCTGATGCAAATGTAGGGGACATATACTGTATTTTTTAATCATTACTCACTGACTTTATCATGTGTGCTCTTTTTAAAAATGTATTTTTCTTTTAAAAATATTTAACAGTTCAATCTCAGTAAGTAAGATTTCCCATAGAGTGTGAATGTTATTCACTGACTAGATTTATACATGCCGTGAGACAACACTATTTTTATTTATATATGCATATATATACATACATGAAATAAATACATCAATATGCAAATTAGCATGAAATAATTGACTGTTTTGTTATCCTCCTTTTTTTTTCTTTTTCTTTTTCTTTTTGGTTTTGGTGGCTGACCAGTATGGGATCCGAACCCTCAACCTTGGTATTATAACACCGTGCTCTAACCAACTGAGCTAACCAGCCAGCTCTGTTATTCTTCTCAATGAGATATTGCACTGTTGCTATGAAAGATTCTCAGATTCACCACTTTCAAACACAAAAGGTGTTGCACCTAAACTCAAATGTGGAACTTTTGATTTTAAGTCATGGTTATGTTTCTTAAAAGAGAAAGTGTATATAATTTGTTCAGCAAGCGATTTATATTTATTCAGTAAGTAGAAAAATATATTATAACCACATCTAATGTGACATTTCACTTTGCTGATATTATACTGGACTACTTATCCCAGAATACAATCCAGAAGAGCGGCAGGGGAAAGATTAGGTGTAACGAAGTGGTCTGCCTTTTGCATCTGCAAAACTTATCTTAGGGACAGTCTGTATTGCATGTCTGGTCTCAGTCACAGTTGAACTGCTATGGTTCAATGAAACTGCAGGATTGATGGTTTGAACGTAGACTCTTCCTCCTCTCCCTTTGCTCTCTGCCCTTCTTCTTTCCTTGAACTATCTTTCTTTAAGCTTTCTATTTATTTGTCTCTTTTTTTCCTCTTGCCTTTCATTCACATTTCTGCCTGCGAGGAAAGACAAAAAGCAATGTGGAGGGAGGGAGGACTTAAACATTCATTCTTTTGTCATTGATTTGTGCATATGACAAATGAGTGTCCACTACATGCTGTGAGACGTGCTGCGGGATCTAGGGATACAACAGTGGACAAAACTGACAAAAGTGCCTACCCTCAAGGACCTTACATTCTGATTGAGGTGGCCGATGACAAACAAGGCAAACAAGTATCTAGAATGCTAGCGAATGATAAGTGCTAAGAAAAAAAAAATTAACGAAGGAAAAGGAGTCGGGAAGTGTTCAAGGTGTGTTAAATGGGGCCCTGGGGAAGGTCATGATGTGAAGGTGACATCAGGTTAAAAATGTAAAAAGCACAGAGAGCAAGACCTGGGGTATCCAAAGGACAAGAATTCCTGGCAGAGGGAATAGCAAATGCAGATGTCCTGAGGTAGACAGAGGGAATAGCAAATGCAGATGTCCTGAGGTGGACAGGAACTGAGAAGGGACTGATGTGCTTGGAGCAGAGTGGAAGCTATAAAAATTAATTTTCTCACGTTTGCTCAAAACTTGGCAATTCTGTTCATATTTAATTTGTCCTTCCTACTATTCCTGTGAAGTAACAAGAGTAGAGAGGTTAACAGACTTGCCCAAAGTTGCTACAGTTAATATCTGAAATGGAGTCCTATGCCCTTGACTTTGTACCCTTTATATCACAATCTAAGCTGTCCCCTAGAAGTAAATTAGATGAACATTTTAAAGACTAGAGATCATGCAGCTGAGACAACCTAGGACTCCTGCTTTCCTTTCGTTCACATGCTTTTAGCTCCTTAGCTACAATCATAGAGGCTCCTTGCCTAATTCAGCTTTGCCAATTTGTTCATTTACGAATTTGCTAGAGTGCTGATTTTATAAAAACATACGTTTTGATGGCAAATTAGATGTATACATTTATTTTTTCATTCTTTCTCTGACCCCCAAAATTACTGATAACTGAGGTGTCTTCTTGGACTTCTCCAAAACCATCAACCCACCCAGTTATGTTGTCTTGGTTCTTTGCTCTTTCGACACAAGCATAACCTTTTCAATTTGCTTTTTCTTCAGCCCGTTACAGAGATCCTACTTTACTTCATCCATGTATAAGCTGAACAATTTTAGGTTGTTTTTATTTGGGTAAGCAATGAAAGCAACAAAGTAAAAGCTAACTGTGTGTGTGTCTGCACAAAATATAATTTCATTCCTTCTGAAAGATAAAATTTTAGTTTTTGGACAAATACTTTGTTCTCGACTATTGAATATTGAAGACACTTGATAAAATTTTCAGTGATAGTTCCTCTTCCATTTGTTTTCCCCTTCCTTTTCTTTTACTTCCTAAACAACTTAATCCTAAAGCCATTAGGTAGGATGCAGACACGTAGGCAGGGTGTCAGTGGTCATGGAAATAGAATGAATCAGAGCAGGACATTCACCTGAGCAGACTCAGGAGGGCATTCACGCAGAGGAATGGGGTGGCACTGACAATGGAGATCGGTGTCATACAGTGAGATGGATCAAATCATCGAATATATTAAATATAATGGGAGCTGGGATTTTACTGAGAATGGAGTTACATGTACGAAATAGAAGAAAACCAGAAGGTACCCTGTGGTGTTAGATTGAAATTGGTATCAGTACGAACTCATGGTTTTTAATATATGTAGAGGTATATAGGAATAAACAAAGATGAAGGGGTGTGTGGGTGTGTGTGCGTGTGCATGTGTGCATGTGTCATAGGTCTGTCAGTGAGAGGATCTGTGAGCAGTGACACCCCAACAGCAATGAGCACACCTGGTGCACAGATCTTGACTTTTAAATCCCATTATTTACTAAAAGAAACCTAGGCTCCTTGGAGAAGTGGCTTATTTCAGGACTGGGACAGGAACAGTATAAGATGATGCTAGACCATTTTATTTTTCCAGAGAGCAAAGAAGTATTCAAGAATAATAGGGGCATGTCAAAAAGACAGAAGCTGGCTTGAAGGGATATCTACTGGTCGTCTTTGGGACAGATTAAGCATAAAAATAAATAATGAGAATAACAGACTATGACCTACTGAATAAGATAGAAAACCATGACTCCATTTGATGCAGACAGATAAATAAGTTGACAGATCAGTAAGGAATCAGATATAGACATACTCTCAAAATATTTCCTTTTATAAAAAAATTACAAAGGGGAAAAAGTAACTTTATAGTACAGAATCTGGTAGACTAAGTAATCAAAATGAGTATCAGCAGCAACTGGACAAACTGGAATCTTGCCTGATAGACCTGGTCAAATGCAGAGAGAAGAATGTGGCATCGCTTCTGTGACAGCTGTGTCACACATTCACCAGCACATAACCTAATGAAGAACTATCGGGCAAACCCAAACTGAAGGCAAGGCCGAACACAACTGTCTGTGAGCTTCAAACCTGTTAAAATCAGGGAAGTCAAGGAAAGACTGAAGAACTATTCCAGACTGAAGAAGACTAAAGAAACATGTCAACGGAAAGCAACGTATGTTTCTGACCTGAATTCTTATTGCTATATCAAGGATGTCAATTGGACAATTGGTGAAACTTGTATGGGTCTGAGAATTTGATCACAGCAATGTATCAATGTTAATATCCTGATTTTGATGGTTGTACTGTGGTTACGTAGCTGATTATCTTTATTTGTGGTAAATACACGTTAAAATATTCAAGGTAATAGGACCTCATGTTAGCAACTTACTTTTAAATGACTCAGAAAAGAAAAAGAAATCTTTATATTGATTGTACTTGCAACTTTTCTGTAAGCTTGACACTGTTTCAAAATATTAAAAATGACTTACATTAATTACCCTTGATAATAGAATTTCAGTCAGAGGATTCTCTCAAAAAATTACAGGAATTTACATCAGTGTCTCCCTTTTCATTTCCATGTTTTCTTCTTTTAACTCTTTTTACAGCAAATCCTACTTTTTCTACATTGAGTAAAAGCCAGAGAGATAAATCACCAGCTAAAAATTTCACAAGGTTGCTTTCACCAAATAGTTTAAGGTTTAATAGTTTAAAGGTTTATGACATCCTCCTGTTTTTTTTTTTTTTTGTATTCCTTCTATTACTTTAATACCAAATTAGAAATCTAAAATATAATAAATAGCTGCATATTTATATGCAAATTTAGCTGCATAAACATAAGAGCAAAACAAGTAGTCGCCAATGATAAAAATTTCGGTGAATAGAAAAGTTGCTTTTTTTGGTTGAACTCTCAGGAGGTCTGTAAACATTTACCGTATCTCATATGTGTAAGATGCCATGCTTGGTTCTGGAGGGAAAGTGTAGCAGGTACTGATGGAGTTCTGCCCAGATCCCCTTTACCTGCTGGGGGCACCCATCCCCCAGTTGCTGTGAGTATTAGCTGCTAAAAGACCATAGCTGCATCCTTCTGAGAATTGCTCTCAGCTGACGAGATATGCTTGAGTGGTTGTGACCTTCTCCTGGAGGAGCCTGCAACCAATGTCTAACTGATGCTGGGGTACAAAGTGCTGCCTTGTCTAAGATGAGACTATCCTTTGATCTCTTATATGCTCCAGAGTTCTCCCTGAGATGAGGCTGAGGTAAGAGTTCAACTAAACCCACTTTTTTTGTCTAGCTCCTCTCCTTGTGTTATCCTTCTGTCTTCTCTCCTTTTCAGGTTGACCGAAGTGCATTTTTTCAATGTGTTATTTACACAAAAATATTCATCTCAGTCTCTTTTTCTAGAGCACCTAACGTGACAGATACCAAAATACATGAGACCTTAATATTGTTTCAAAGAGTTTATAAACTAGTGAAAGAGAGAAATTATAACTCATGAAGTGACAACAAAAATTATGTATGTACATAGAAACAAAGGATTCACCTAATCTTAAAGTAAGATTTGCTTAAAGAACACTTCTGTTCCCTCTATTTTAACACACATACACATACATATGCACAGATTAATGCATCCAAATTTAAATCTATAAAGATTATAGAATAATATACAAAAATTGCATAAATGTATAGACATGAGTTATGAAATAAGATATAGGAAATAGAAAAAAAATTATGCTTGTTAATATATAAAAAAATTATGTGTATACAAATTGCTGTAGGGGTGATTCATTAAAACAGGGAAAATTGGCCTTTAGGTCGAGTCTTAAAAGATAAGTAGAATTTCAAATGGGATTTAGGAGACAAGTGATTTCTCTTCTGAAGTGAGCTTACTACCTCCTTGTTGTAATTCTATATCCTTTAATGCATTTTAATATCACTTTAGGATTTGTTTTGGCATAGGTCCACTGACATATTAAGGTTAAGAACCCCTAAAACCTCAATGTATCTTGAAAGGTGAATTTTTTATGTGCTGCAACAAGCTAAATCTAATCTAATGAAATCTAATAGGAACAAATAGAGAGCCTGCACTCACATCCAATAAACTAATAGTGAAGTGGGAAAGGAGATTTATAGTACTACGGTTTCAAGGTAGACATTATCTAGAATATCCAAGAAAAAATGATTCATGGAGAGCTAGAAACAATGTCTTGAATTCACTCAAAAGAATTTTATTAAAATTATTCTGTGAATTAGGTGTTTATCTGGGAACTATTTCACACACAGATGGTAGAACTATTATGGTTGTCCTCAAATAATCTCAGTTTACAATTAATAAAATGTATCATGTATGTTTCCCCTTCCCCTTCCAGAATTTCAGGCAGACATAGCCACTGACTCATTCTGTCTTCACTGATGAACCTGGAAGCAGTTTCGGATTCCTGCTCGGCGCTGTGCCTCAGGTCAGCCATACCAATTGATTGGACCTGGCATAGGAAATGAAAACCATGACTGGATTTCTTGTACAAGAGAAATTAGACACTGTGCGATTCCAAATAAGGAAGAAGTTTCTACCAGCTAGATGTGTTCAAAAATGGAATAAAATCCATAATGTGAATAAATTCCTTGTCACAGTGGTTATTCACGTATTCACAGGACATGAGTTCAGAGTTTTATTCACTAGGTGGGTAGAGGGGGTCAGTTTAGATGGCTTCATGGTGCTTTCTAACTTAGAATACGTAATTCTGTAGTTCTGTTTGTAAAGTAAATGAGGATGTTTGCTAATCTGTTATAATAAACCTACAATAATGATATGTTAGATTAGATAACTGGTTGGAGAGGGAGATATTTTGGCAGGATTCTAACCATTACCACGTGCTTAACCCTTTTATGTAAGTTATTGTCTGCACCTCTTGAATATGTTGCCTGATCCAAACACAGCAGTTTTTAATAACAATACTTTCCCTTTAATGTTTTAGTCTGAGCTAATTTCCTCCTATTCTATGCTGAGTGAACATACAAAGAGGATGCTAAGTACAAGTATAATAACTCCATATTGAAAATACTATTAAAAATAGAGGTCAAACATACCATTGCTTGTGAGGTCTCTCACATCCATTGCATAGCCAACTTTTAGCCTGATTTCCTTCCTTTCCCTCCCCACCCACCCTTAACTTCAGGTGCATTTCTCTCCTCGTTCTGATTGTTAATTGCATTACGCCCTTTCGCAATTCCTTTGTACAACTTTTCTCTTCCAGTTTGTCCTTCTAGGTCTAGTTAAAATATTGTGGTTTTTGTTGTTTTGTTTTCTTAAGTGGAGCTTCAAACTCCCCTCTGCAAAGTAAAGCATGACCTTCTATGATTCTACAAATGGGCCTCTATAATAGCATTATGCTGTATATTTTCACAGAGGAAATAGCAGACCAGGACTGATTTCTGATTTTCATCAGCTAAGCTCTCATTCAATTAATTTATGGTTTATGTATTAGCATTTATGTTACAACTACTAGAGGCAAAGTGCTAAACATTGTAGAGCATCAAGGAAATAGTGATCACATTCATAAGCACTAAGAAATCAAGATGGAATAAGGTTCACAGAACAAGTGTGTAATTATATTAAATATTAAAATCTGCATTAAAAAGGCCCCAATAGAAGCCACACTACAATAAATTCAAGGTCAACTGGAGCATGAGAGGCCAGAAGACTGTCCTTGTAGTTCTCTCTGAAGCAAGTTTCATGAACCCCCAGTTCAGCCTCTGTATTGCTATCAGTATCTCCTTTCAAAAATGCAAATGTGATTGTCATTCACCTGATCAAGAGTTTTCAGTGGCTCTTCATCCTCTCCAGGAAGGTAGTCAGCACCTATTTATTTTTCCTCATTTTTCTTCTCCTCTCCCATCACACTCATGTCCCTCTTGCAATTGCCATTCCAGTTCACCACTGTAAATCATTCTCTCTCCTAACTCCTTGCTTTTGCATTTGCTGTTCACTCCATCAGCAGTGCCTTTCTCATCCCCACACATTAATTTAAAAACATACCTCCATTAGTCTATAAAACACACGGTCTTCTCAGGAGAAACAGAAACATCACTTCCTGTATTGTGCCGCTTCCGCACTTCTTGAGGCAGCCTGAGGAGTTTATTCCTAGAACAGGACCTGGCACACATCAGTGATAACTCATTTTGAGTCAATGAAATGAGAGAAGAGCTTGAAAAAGTGTTTTAAGTTAGCTGAGTGACATGTTTTGGGCTGAAACAAAGAAGATTCTAGCCTCATCTGTTGCCATGGTATCATCCATTTTGTGGAGAGAGTAAATGAGCAAGACTAATAGAGTCTTTGTTTGATTTTTAATTTTCTCATTTCCTGCAAGATATGCTCTTTGTGTTTTTCAATATACACATTATCATCCTTAAGTAGCAAAAACACAACCCCCAAACAGATGGCCAATTCTCTCCCTCCCTTTCTCTCTCTCCACAGTGTCCATGACAGTCTCTAGGTGCAAGACGTGGTCATGAGCTCACATGGTCAGCTTGCATGACAACTGGGTCATTGTGACAAACAGCGCCTGTGCTACTCTGCAGTTTTAAATCCACACATCTCGCAAAATTCAACATATTCAAGATCTAATTTATCAAAATGAGATATTGGCAACACGATGAATGTTCTCTTTGTGTGAATTATAGCAGCTTTTGTTAATTGCCTGAAATCTGCAAACCTGTGGGAAACATTTGTAATAAATTGATTTTTCCAGACATTGCCTCAGTAATAAATAAATCCACCTGGTGATTAATAAGTACTTCTTTTGATTTTGTTCCTTTTAATTAAAAAACCTGAAGCCAATTAAGAGAAATCTCAATACGACATCTGCCAAAATATCACAGTAAGAGCACAAACCAGAGCCGAAGCCCCCAAATTGTTCTCACTGTAAGAAACCCTGTTAGTTGCAACGGACAGAAACACATTTTAGTAAAGTAAGCAAATAAAAAAAACTTAGAACTTGTGCAACTGGGAATGAGTCTAGTTTCAGGCTCAATTGTAAAAATATGACACATCTTATCATTTCCTTTCTCCCCTTCATCTCCTGTTCTTACTGTCTTTCCTTGACATCTTTCTTTGTGTGTGTGTGTGTGCTTTTAACCATGCTATTTTATTTTAAAAAATTTATTTATTTGCTATTATTATTATTATTTTTTACATTCTAAGATGTTGTTGTGAAGCAGTTGGGGGAGGGGGAGAGGGGAAAGAGGAGGGAGATATGATGGAAGGAGGCAGGAGGAAGCAGGTGTGTGGTCAAGGCCCATGGCACCCCCTTCATTCTGGCTGGGGAGCCCAGGGGGCTTCCCACAGTGGCTTGGTCATGGCTTGGTTGGATGCAGACTTTGCAGGGGTGGGGGTCTGGCTGAGGCACTCGGCCCCACACTGCCCTGGCTCAGGAGCCCGGGGAGCTTCCAGTGGAAACTCTGTGGTTACGACTGAGCTGGATGTAGGTTTCTGGGAGGTGTGGCTGAGGCACTCAGCCCTCCCCCACCCTGGCTTAGGAACATGGGGGGCTTCCGGCCCTTCTAGGTTTTATAGGCATTCTTTGGAAGTGGTAGATCTTTACTTGGTTAACATTAGAAATGTGTCTCTGATCTGTGGGTTTTTCATTTATTTCTTTCAGTTCTGTGTTGGATTATTCACTATTCTCTCCACTTAAACTTTGCACTGGAACGAACTCATTGTCCTTTGCTTACTTGTAAAATGGGGGAACTTCCTGTGGGAACCAGCACTTCAGCCCTGTTTGAGCTAAATTGTTACTTTGCTGTTGATTCTGTGGGGAAGGCTTTTTGTGCAGCTTGGGTTTTAATTGTTGACCTTGTGAGCACTTCTGGGTCTTGTGAGGTCTGGTACATCTGTGTTGTATAAAAACTCTGGTCTGGGCCTGAGTCTTTTCAGCAAACTGCACCCCCTGCAATTCTGTATTCCTGGTCAGTCTCCACTGAGTGTTCCTGAGCTGACGCTGACTGAGGGGCAGACCAGCTGTCTATGCTGTGTCCCAATGTACCCCCAGTGGGCCTGTCTCCCCCACCACCCACATTCTAAACACTTCCTATGGGACAGGCCATGTGCTGGTCACTTGTGATGACTCACTGGCCTCTCCTTTTTTCCACTGTCTGTGGCCCCTTGTTCCTATGTGGGTCCACGGGAACCCTATTAGTGGTCTTGCCGGCCTAGGGACCACCAAGGCCCTCTTCTCTCCTGCTGCCTCCAAGCAACTTCACTGAAGAGCACAGTAGCAGCCTTTGCCAGCTCTTGCTCCATGTGCTCACCAGCTCCAGGCTTGAAGCAGCTGGGGCTTGAAACAATCAGAGCAGTCCTTTCTTTCATCGTGGCTTCTTCTGCCTTGATGAACTCTGTAGGCCGCTCCTCTTGTTCTCCTTAGCTCTAGCACCCCAGCTTGGCAGTCGCTGCTTTTTAATAGTTGTAAATTAGTTGATAGTGGGAGAGAGTAATGCTGGGGACCATCTATTCTGCCATCCGGATTGGAAGACCTTCGCATCTCTCTTGCACACTCTCTCTAGCTGGCAAACAGCTGGCTGCTAACCACAATGCTCCCTTCCCCACCAACACACGTTATTCCTGTGACTTGTAGACCTAGAGAAAGAGACACACTCTCTCTCCTAGATTCCACATATCAACGTTCAGGGCTGAACACTGAAGTCTAAGTTGGATATATCCACTTAGGATGTGGGCCAAGGTGAAGTTCGTGTTTGTGAGCACGTGGGACATGCCAGGTATTGTCCTAGGCACTGTGGATACAACGTGAATGAGAGAAATGAAACCCCTATTCTTCTGAGGTTCACATTCTTTTGAAGAAGATGGGAAGTAAACTAACCAATCAGCCAACCAGTTTCTAATAACTATAATAATTTTATATCATGAACATGCTCTGAAAGAAAATAAAGCAGATCACAAGAGTGGAAATCATGTGGTATTGCGAGTCAGTCACTATTTTAGGTAGTGGGTCAAGAAAGGACTTTTTAAAACAGGTGACATCTGAGTAGCAACAGCAGCACATGGTACCGTGGGTCATGATGTGACTTTCTGTTTACTAGAGGGAAATCGAAAGAGGCCTATTTGCCTCCTGGGTTCTCAGGAATACACACTGTAAGAAATTTCCCAGACACGCAGGATCGGGTGTATAGAAAAGAGAGCATCATATATAAGAAGTACAATTTCCTCTTCCTGAAGATGTGGCACCTTGCCCAAGACACGTGACTTCTTAAGGCTGAGCTACATATGATTTCCAAGGTCTCCTTCAAGCTCTAAAATTTAATGATTCTGAATTCATTCTCTAAGTAATTCATTTTCATATTTTCTTAGCTTTCAATAATGTCAGAAAGAATGATGCAAGGAGGACAAAATTGAATTGTGGAATCATAATTTACATTAGCCAAATTATAGAAGGACATTATAAATAACCTTATCTAAAAAAGACAAGTTTTCTTTTTTAACGATTCATATGTCAATATTTGTAAATCCTATTAAATAACTTTAAAAATGCCTAGTGACATGAAGTAACTATTTATTTTCTAGCTTCAGAGCAATATGTGATTAGATTAGCATCTTTTTGATCAGTAAATAGACCCTAAGTGTAGTTGACATAACCTTGGCAGCCAGTGGAACAAGTGTTTAAAGAAAAACAATCATAACAGTTTTCTGTTTTGTGCCTATTAACATTGGCACTATTTGATTTAATGAGACCAAAAGAAATACCTAAAGAAATGTTGCCTAGGAGAAGACCTTCCTTTTTTTTGTTTTGTCTTTTTAAATCAATCATGCTTACAACATAAAGATAATAATAACAGCAATAATAATGGCTAACATTTTTGGTGTAGTTGCTATATAGCAGACACTTTTCTAGGTGCTTTATGTATCTACTTATTTTAATCCTCTCAGGAACCCTACAAAATGCTGCATTTATTAATCTATTTTATGGAGGATGAAATTGAAGCAGAGAGAGAGGAAACTGCCCTAGCTCACATGCCCGGCTGATGGCAGAACAAGGTTTTAAGTCTAGGTATCCTGGATTATAATTCAAGTTCGTAGCCACATATGACACTTTGTATAGTTTTCCATTGGATGAATGAGAAATAGCATTATTTATTTTGGTGTGAATCTAGATTAAGAAAAATTGGCAGGTAAGTGACATTTACATACAGCCAATTTCTCCCATTTTGCTCTTTTCCTCTCTGCCTCTTACTGCTCATGCTCCTCCTGCATCCCCGGGGCTCTTTTGCTCCGTTTTACCACCCTGAAAATGTGTGAACCCCAGAGAAGCTAGTATTAGTTGTTTACAACTTAGTATTATCTTAAATCCATGAGTCACCTCTTTCGGGAGGATTATTCATGCTGTAAGAATGAAACTAAAGTTTCATTTCTACTAAAGGGATTTCAGATATAAGCAGGTGGATGGGAGAGATATTTGGAGGCTCAGGTTGACTTTGCAACTCTGAAATCACACTGTAGAGGTAATCTACTCTACCTACTTAAATGGTTTGCCAGTGTTTGACATTGTAGGAAAAGGTATTTAAACTAATTATATTAAATATGCAAAATAATGAACAGGTGAAGAATGGCACCATTAATTTAAAATTATTCCCCAGGATGGTCTTAAGTTACAATGCATATCAAAAAGCCTTTGAAAAGAGCTGAAAGAGAAAAATGGAGTAAAACTCTAATGATTCAGTAACCTTACCTTGTGAAAGAAAATGGATACATGGCTGGCCAGCTAGGGGAGTGCATTTGGTTGGATTGTCAGGCAATTGGGAAGCCCATATTTTACTCAAGGAACTGTGTGGGTGCTTTAGATCTCCTCACCTCTGTTCCCATGTTCCAGGCAGGTGAGGAGACATTGAGCCAGACCAGCCCAAAGACAGAGTAAAGCACCAATCAGTTTCTGAACTTCTCAACTCTGTCTTGTAGGGTATCTGCCTAGGTATTTTCTATTTATTTGCTTCTTTTACCTTCCAAATGCCACCTGCTCAACTATCAGTTTTTGAGAGAGCAATCATTGCCCTGGATGTTGGACTTTGGGAGAAATCACAGGCAAACAGAATTGTCAAGGCTTCCAATCTCTCTATCTTTTTTCTTTCTCCTATTTTCATTTTATGATTTTTCTTCTCTTTTTCCCCTTCCTCCTCTCTTCCCAGCCTCTTGCCTCCCTTTACTCCTAACTAGGGGTCTGGAGCCCACTGCCTCCCTTTGAATTCTGGCTCCTGTACCTTCTTAATCATGACCTTGGGTAAATTCTTCATCTCTAACTTCTCTATATCTCAGGACTTACCTCACGGGGTAGATTGAAATATTAAAGGAGTTTAAAGAACATGAAGCATTTTAAATAACGCCTGATGCATAGGAGGTATTCAAATGTACATCTGCTGCTTTGTGTTGCTTTGCCCTGCATGGATTTGTCACCCCTCTTCCCCAGGTAATGGAGCCACAAAGGATTATTCAAAGCCCATCTCTTCTGAGCAGTGAGAGACCCCAAAGTGGTTAACTTCCCTGGAACCCTCAAGCAAGAGGCAACCCTTCCTTGGGAAATTAACCCTGAATTGGGGTTCTCTTCCTGCATTTATTTTCCAGACCAGTAAGTTACAGGAAGAGAACATAAGTGGGGTTATAGTTTAACAATATAGGCTGGTAACTTTCAGTGAAACAAGTCCGATGACATTCCATTAGACAATTAAGTGATCTTACAGCGATTTCTCAGTATCTTTACATAGCAATCAGTAACTAGTCTGTCCTTGAGCCAGCAACCTTGCTGTGCCACAAATCTTTATCTTACACCAGAGACTTTATAGCCTGAAGAAAATTTCCAGTGCTCCGCAAGGTCAATATTTGAAACTGCAAAGCTTCGGAAACCCAGGCCCTGTGAAGTACATATGCTTTATAGTATATTCCACATAAATCATCATCATCATCATCATCACTTTGTCCATAAAAATTTACTGAGTCATTATTTATGTTTTAAATGCTGTCCTAAATGATTAAGATGAGGAAATGAATAAAACATTTTGACTGGGAACTTTTCCTCCTCAGATCCAGCACTCAGAGTCTTCCCAGCCAGGAAGTATGATTCATACACTGTCCATCCCCTTGGAACATCCCTACTATCCCTTCTCTTTTCCTTATCAAATTATACTTGTTCTGTTTTCACATTCCTTAGAGAATGCTCTCTGCCAAATGGCAACAGGTGGTAAAAACAAGTGAATGCATGCTTATGAAAATGTTAGTTTGCATCCAGTAAATATGCACGTATTTTCAGAAGGCTTTCAAGGAAACAACCTCATGGTTATAGTTTCAGATAATTAGTCCTCTATTCAAGATGAAATACTTTTGTTCAGTTTAGTTATTCAATGAAACTCAAATCACATCCTAGTCTATTAATTATTTTGCCTGTACATATTGACAGCTCTTTGAACTAATTTTCTTTTGCAATTAATATAAAGTAGATAACATTAGGGGAGAAGGAGATGGTTTATATTTGCTCATCTTGCTATTCTCCTTTTTTTCATTTTTTTAAACATAATTGATAATGCATATTTGTGGGGTACAGAGTTGACTATCAATACTTGTATACAATATGTGATGATCAAGTTAGAATAATTAGCATATTCATCATTACTAGTCATTCTTTGTGTCTATTAACCAATTTCTCGCTAACCTCCCCCACCTCCTCCTTTCCCACCCCTAGTAACCACAGTTCTGTTCTCTCCTTCTGAAAGTTTGACGTATTATTGTGATTGACCTTCCTTCCTTCCTTCTTTTTTCTTTTTCTTTTTCTTTCTTTCTTTCTTTCTTTCTTTCTTTCTTTCTTTCTTTCTTTCTTTCTTTCTTTCTTTCTTTCTTTCTTTCTTTCTTTCTTTCTCTCTCTCTCTCTCTCTCTCTCTCTCCTTCCCTCTCTTTCTCTCTCTCTCTTTCCTTCTTTCCTTCTTTCTTTGCTCCCACTTATGATTGAGGACTCTTTCTATGCCTGGCTTATTTCACTTAACATAATTTTCTCCAAGTTCATCCATGTTGGTGCAAATGGCAGAGTTTCATTATTTTTCATGGCTGAGTAGTATTCCATTATGTATATATACCACATTTTACTTATTTAGTCATAGATTGATGGACATTTAGGTTGGTTCCATAACTTTGCTATTGTAAAAAGGGCCGTGATAAACATGGGAGTGCAGGTATCTCCTCAACATGATGATCTCCATTCCCTTGGCTATATACCCAGTAGTGGGATTGCTGGATTATATGATAGTTCTGTAGTTTTTTTGAGGAAACTCCATACTGTCTTCCATGTGGCTGCACTAATTTACAGTCCCCCCAACAGTGTAGGAGTGTTCCCCTTTCTCTACATCCTTGCCAGCATTTGTTATTCTCTGTCTTTTTCATAATAGCCTGTGTAACTGGGGTAAGGTGGTAGCTATCTCAATGTGGTTTTGATTTTTACTTCCCTGATGCTGAGTGATGTTGAACATTTTTTCATGTGTCTGTTGGCCATTTGTATATCTTACTTTGAGAAACACCTTTTTAGCTCCTTTGACCATTTTTTAATGTGGTTACTTGTGTTAAGCAACTGTTAAGTTGTTTGTGTTCCTTGTGTATTCTGGTTATTAATCCAGTGTCAGATGCATAGTTTGCAAATATTTTCTCCCATTCTGTAGGTTGCTTTTCACTTTGTGGATTGTTTGCTTTGCTGTGCAGAAGCTATTTAGTTTGATATAATGATCTTTTATTTTTAACCATTGGAGGTACTCAAAGTTCTTTTTTACAACTGTTTTGTTTAGAAGTTATGTGGGTTCATTTTAATTTATATTAAGTGACATTTCTTAAAGTACCATCATGCTTCAAGTCCTTTTACTTTGTGTGTGTGTGTGTGTGTGTGTGTGTGTGTGTGTGTGTGTGTGTGTGTGTGCATGAAAAAGTAAGTTTTTAATCCTGTGGCCTTTTTCTGTATCCTTTGGTAAGTTATTTATAGTTTCTGTATTAAAAATGATTGCAATAACTATTGGCTTTCAGAAAACAATGCGTATTGATACTCCTTTAGCTCACTTTGGTTTAAGCACTCAGATGAGAAAGATATATTTTTGTTTATTTTTTTTCTCTTTGATTTGTTCATTTATGTGCAGTAAGGTGTGGATTTCCAGTTGATGCTGTAAGATGTATTAGACACTCATTGGGTTTATCCCTATGGATGACATTTATGCTGGAGGTTCCCCCACCCCCCTTAATTCTGATCTACTTGTCAGACATTAGAGTATCCAATTCTGATCTCTGTTTTACTCAGTTCATTACAAGCAGCACTTTGGTAGAATGAATAATCTGGAAACTATGAGAGGTTTTATCTATTAAACAGAAGCAGCCTCTGACTGAAAGTGTAGGGTAAAGTAAGAGAGAAAGATTGCAAAGCCTCCTCTAAACACATATGCTCAGTTTGAAGGCTGAAATTAGGTTGTCTTCCTGCCCTTGGAAGTTCTGCCTGAAAAGATTTTAAACAGTTTATAAAAATAAATTATGTTGGCAAGTGGATTACGCAGGCAAGTGGATTTACGTAACTCACAAAGTCTCAGCTACTCATTTTAGAGTGTTTCAGACATTTCCTGAAGTTGTATTACACTTCATTTCACTCTAATTTTTTCCTTTGATTAGCAAATCAGTTTTGTGTAACATGAAAGTGTGTCAGTAGTCTTAGTATGAGAAGAGTCCTGCCAAGATGGTGACAAATTACTAACCATGTGTTAATAGGGTCATCGTGAGGATTAAAAGAGATGAAAACCTGTAAAACTTTTAGAATAGTTTCTGGCATAATTTTAAGCACGCACTGCTTGTTAGCTATTAATAGTCTTACTATTAGGAATTACTCTAGGCTTGCTTTGCCCTGTGGCACTGCCTTGCAAATATAGGAACAAAAATTAATATGAACACAATGTAGAAATCTAATCATAATGATAATTTTAACATTGACCCACATTGCTCCCTGACAGATATAACAAATTCTATCAATAGTATTGAAAAATCAACTTTACATCATTTTGAATTCGATTATTACCGAACAGTTATTACGGTGACTGTGTCAGGCAAGAAGACAGGCATTCTACATATATTATTTCTGCATGTATTGTTATTAGCCCCTTTCTCTCATCTTTTTGATGAGAAAACCAAAGCTCAAAGAGGCTTTAAGTAAATCACCCAAGTGCACACAGCTACAAAGTGTTAGAACTGGTTTTACTTTACCACTATGTCTTAGAGAAAGTTTTCAAATAAGCCCTTTATTATGATATTTTAAGTGACAAAATGTCTATTAATTTCCCGTTAGCTACTGTTGATGTGTGATTTGACTATCTTCAACTATTGATAATTTCAATTCAGTGCTTCATGAAATTCGTGTTCATTTCTGTGTCCCAACAGTCCAGATTGCTCATTGCTCTTCCTGTTGCCAATTCAAATAGTTTATCCTCACTGGTAGATGGAACTATAGTCCCCCAAAGATGTCCATGTCTTAATCCCCCAAACCTGTGAATATTTTAGAGACTTCGCAGATGTAATTAAATTAAGGCTCTTTCAGTGGAGCGATCATAATGGATTATCTGGGTGGACCCAATGCAATCACAAGGATCCTTATAATTGAAAGAGGGGGAAAGAGAGTCCGAGATGTAAGGACAGAAGCACAGATCAGAGTGATGGGACAGTGGGCTTCAAAATTGGAGGAAAGGGTCATAAGCCAAAGAATTTTGGCTACCCCTAGAAGTTGGAAAAGGCAAGGAAAAGGATTCTCCTCCTAGAGCCTCTAGTAGGAATGCAGCCCTGCTGCCACATTGATTTTAGCTCTGTAATACCCATTTCAGACTTCTGACCTCCATCCCTCAAATATAATACATTTGTGTTGTTTTAAACTACTAAGTGCGTTAATTTGCTACAGAAGTAATAAGAAGCTAATGCACCCTCTTTGCAACATTTACAAAATGTCTCTCCTTTTATTTTAATGCTCCTACAAGTTAGGACAGGTGGCTTTTTAGCATCTAGGTCAGGATTCTGAACAATTTGCTTGCAACCTACACATGAGGTATTCAACCCATTTCAGTAACGAGGTTTGGAGGGAATTGATTTAGGATGTGAGTATAGGGAAGGAAGGATAGGAGATGGAAGCATGACCCATTAGATCTTGCAGGAGATTTTAAAGGGGGAAATGGCTTCAATTTGAAAATTCCCCAAGCAATTCTGATAAGGCCCTAGGAGGGACTTATCTCACCCTTTTGAAAATCATTGACATAATAATAGGACTAGTAGCAATTGAGCAATTCTGGGACAACTGTGATTCTAAGAGCTTTACTTATATTTATTCCTCACAAGAGCCCTGTGCGGTGGACACTATGGGGAATATCTCCATTTTATGAATAAGGAAACTGACACACAGTGACATAGATTTTATTTAAATAGACAGTTTGCTTAAAGTAGAATTATTAACACTGAACTGGTTGCCAAATTGTAAAATCTAAAAACATTTATAACCACAGAATTTTTATGTTCAAATTTTAAGTTTCTAAAGTGTTTTTCCTGCTGTTTTTGTCTTCAACTTACTATTTGGTTACTGTAATAAAACTGTTAAGGTAGGTTCTGAGTGGCTGCTGCTTGTCTATCAAGATTATTAGGCAAGAGGTTACCATTGCATAAAATGTCCACTAGGTGGCAGTTCTTCATAAAAAGTACATGTTAGCATATAGATCTCATATCATAATTTCCAAAAATGTATAAAGACCAAATGAATTATTTGTTTTGAGTTGTTTAACAATCTTTGTGTTTCTTTAAAAAGGGTGGGGTGCTTGTACTGTATCTGACATCCTTTCAAAATAGAAAGAGTCCTAGCAGCTTAACACATTTGAGTTATAATATACATCCCTTTAAACAAGAGCTTACTTTGAAATACGTTTTACAAATAAACTAATCACAACATACATAGATAGCACTTGAGTACATAGAAAAACTTGTAAAACTGTTGTTGAGTCTTTAAAATCAGACTATAATAATTTTTAAAAATCTACGTTCCTGTCTTTAGCAACTTTATACGAAAAACATTCCAATTTTTTAGGAAAGATGGACAAAATATTGTACATGCTGAGTTTATTACATTTAATTACATGACTCTTTCTTTCCTAAGTGCTTAAGACTTTCACATTAACGACAATGATCTTCCCATTAAAAATTTCCAGGGCTACAGCTTGAGGCTAGATTATTAATTTGTTTAGTGCTGTAATTTTGGGGGGTTGTGGGGTGGAGGGCAGGGAAAGAAAGTATTTCGAAGACTACTCAGTGAATACTTAAATACAAAAATGTAGTTGGTGAATTTACCCAGTTGCCTGTTGTGAAGGTTAATTCTAGGTGTCAACTAGGTTAGATGAAGGAATGCTGAGAAACCTGGTAAAGCAATCTTTTCAGGTGTGTCCATGAGGGTGTTTCCAGCAGAGATTATTATGAAAGCCTGAGTGGACTGGGTGGGAAAAACCCGCCCTCACTGTGGGCAGGAACTATCCAATCTTCTGGGGGCCCAGAGAGAACAAAATACAGATGAAAAAGGTGAAGCTCTCTCTCTATCCCCTGGAGCTGGGATACACTCTTCTCTCCTGTCCGTGGACATCAGAGCTCGAGACTCTTCAGCTTCTGGGCCCCAAGACTTACACCAAGGACACCATTGCCTTCAATGGTTTTGAGGCTTTTGGACTTGGACTGAGCCACGCTACTGGCATCCAGTTTGCAGATGGCCTACCGTGGGAATTCTCTTCACAATAGTGTGAGCTAATTCCCTTAATAAATCCTCCTCATATTTATAACATATTCTATTGATTTTGTCTTTTTGGAGAACCCCGACTATACACCTGTCCTCTGTCCACACTGCAAGTAAGAAAGTCGCCATCAGGAAGTCCTACATCTGATTCCAAGAAGTCCCCACAACCTTGTCACATTCACCTCGGTGTCGCTTACTAACATGCCATGTTCCTTCTCTCCTTCTCTTCTTCTTTAATCACTTCTACTTTGGGCCATGCATCAAGTTGGCAGCATGCTAGACTGGGTATTTCTAAGATATTACAGACTCTTACAAATGCCCCATCCTCTATCTATTATAGGCGGATGTTATGAACTCTGCTTCATTAACTTTTAAAATTTAAACATACTGCTTCATGCATGTTAAAATGTACCTTAAAATCATCAGTGCAGTAGTTTTTCTTTATCATGAACAACAACAACAAAATGGTTCTGCTACCAATCCCCCCAATTTAAATATCGGTGACTTCACATTTAATAGCTCTTATTTTAGCTACTAAACTGAATTTATGAATTGATGTTTGAAGTATAAATATTCATATACAGTTGAACTTTGGTCCTATTCCAGCACATACAACGCACACACAAAAATAAGATGCTAGTTGTCAAGAACTGTGAAGGGGCCCAAATGTTACCCTTCTTACAATCTAACAATTTAGGCTACCCTAGTTTCATAGATGCAGGCATAATACACAAGATTCTTGGGTCAGAGGCAAAGGAATTTATTACTCATGTCACAGCAAGCAACAGGAACATCTGTTCACATGGGTCCCCCTTGCCCTCCAATTGCATGGAGGGGGGATGATGTTTGATGGAGTTTGGATGTGCTGTCCCCACCAAAACTCATGTGGAAACCTGATCCCTAATGTGGCAGTATTGGAAACTGATTGAGTCATGGCAATGGACCCCTCATATCAGGTTAATGCTCTCCCTAGGTGGGGGATAATGAGTGAGTTCTCCCTCTGTTAGTTCCTGTGAGAGCTGGGCACCTCCTCTCTTGCTTTCTCTTGCTTCTTCTCGCCATGTGATCTGCTTGTACCCACCAGCTGCCTGCCGCTTTCTACCATAAGTAGAAAGAGCCTGAGGCCTGCACCAGATGCAGCTGTCCCAGAATCGTAAGCCAAATAAACCTCTGTTCTTTATAAATTACCCAGTCTCAGGTAGTTATGTTATAGCAACACAAAGACAGACTAAGACAGTGTTAAACAGGCCCTGGTGGACACTGTACACACAGTCAGTTTGTGTCACACTGAGGAACATAAAGCTTTGGAGACCTCCAATATTATAAGGGAGGCTACTAGCAAACCTGCCCAACTTTTGCCCCCAAAGGAGGCTACATATTATGCTTACTGGGAAACAAATCTGCACTCTGTCCCAGAGGAATATACTACTTCTATTTTTCACGGCTCTTTGCTCTACAAACATTCTTGAAAAGATAGTCTCAACCAAAATCCATCATTAGGTGAGTGAAAGTGTGACAGACTCATGGCGAACTGTCTCCCTGCAGTAGGAGATACACACACACACATATACACACACACATATATATGATATATATGGTATACATATATGTGGTATATGTATACTGGTGTGTATATATGGTATGTATACATACTATATATAATATATATATATAATTTGATTCTCCCTCAAATTCTATAAAGCTACCTCACAATTCTTGTTTTAGATGTAAATAAGCAATATTAGCTAAGCATCTTGCCTAATTTACAGAGATTGTAAGGGACAGATTCAGAAGATCAACCCCTTGTTCTACTCAACAGCCCATTCTCTTTCTGGTCAACCAATACACTATTTGCCTTGATAAACAGAGATAAATATATTTATTCTGTGACACTGAGTTCTCGAAAGAAGGCCCTTTGGCTTTTTATATTACTTCCACCAGAATTAAAGAAATATCGATGTCACTCCACTCCTCAAAACTGGCCTTATTACAAATTACATCATGTGCAATACCATTCAAGCAAGTCCATAAAATGGTGGTCAATGGAGCAAAATGAGTTTTTCTCTCTTCAATCAAATCAACTGCTAGATATAATTGTAATCTTGGAACTTACAGTTAAAAAGATGTAGAATTAAATTGAGCTCTGAAAATTGCTTCCTTCTGATTCCTTCCTTCATGATTCCTTCTGATTACATCTTGGCGTAATTCCACCAAGTTGCAATACGTAATTTAGGGATAATGTGTAATTGGTATTGGAACTGTGGCAGCTTCTCCACGTTTAAATGGCAGGCTGGTTTTATTTGTATTAACTACACTAACTCTGCTAAATAGGTTGTATGGATTAGTTTCTCATTAAGATATTAATTTTCAGCAGGAACACATAAGTTTTATATATTTAATTCAAATTTTAAGTAGAAAACTTATTAACAAGACAAGTGTTTACAAGAAGACACTTTTTATGGATATTACAGTCACGTCCTAATCAGACAATTATTTCCTATAGTGTTAAATTCAAGAGCCTGTTTTTCATTAACTCTTATTTTTAGAAAAAACCTTATCCATGAGAGGCATTTTAAAGATATGCAGTGATATTTAGACCCAAGGTATCAAAATACCAAAGAAGTGACACAGCTACCCTCTGCTTCATCACACAGCATTTTGTTGATGTATTTTATTTGGGAAAAAACTTTTTTGTTTTTAAAAAATAATTACAAATATTTACTCTAGACATTGGTATCCACCAGCAGTAGATGGTATTATCCACTCGTAGATTGAAATTAGTGTTGTCACCTAAACAGTAACTATTCTTAAAGGAGGCTCTCTAATGAAATGAATTAGGAGAAAAGCTGGTTAAGGTAAGTGTTCACGGGAGTTACATTGCATATTTAATACAGGCTCTGAGAGGTCCTGCTATAAATAAACTTTTTTTCCATTATCTTTCAAATTTGTTTGATCACAGATCCCTCTTATTTGGTAACTCTCCTGGTACATGGGGAAGTCCTGAACACTCTTTAATGATCTTTTTACTCCACTAGAACAGCAGGGATCATAATTTTAGTTGTCTTTGTGTTCCACACGTTAAATAAAGCTATTTCTTCATTTGAAAATATTCGATATTCAATATTCCTATCGGTTCTCAAGCCTCATGTACACTTGAAGAGAGGTAACTGAAGAGCTCTATATGGCAGCTGGGAGAGATGACTCAAGGGACTGAGGGATATAGAGAATGACAGAGTGATTCCGGGGAATGAATGACGGGGATTTAGTGGTCATGGGCTCTAATCTCTTATTCTCCATGTCTTGATTCCCTCATCTTTAACATAAGAATAGTGTCTTTGTATGTTTACTATAAAGATTAGCAAAAATATCTAGTTTGGAATTCTCCACAAATGGCAACTCTTTTGATTACTGATATTTCAGCTATCAAAAAGTGACTCTGGAAGTTATATGATGTAGGGTAATGTAAATATTTTTTTCTAAAAGATATCTTCTCTTAGGATTTTTACAATACTTACACAAATCAGTGTGCATAAATCACCCTGCACTGTGTCTAGCATGCAGCACAATATATACACGTACTTTAATTCTTTTGGAAATTGGCACCAAGTTGCATTACATTTGTTCAGTTTATTCAGCAATATATTTGAGCTATCATGTGACAGGTATTTCTGTAAAAAACACCAGCAAACAAAATTCAAAAAAAGTCCCTGCTTTCACACAGCTTATATTTTAAATTATAAGCAAGTTCTTATTCTTTTAGAAAAGCAAAGAGGAAACTACATGAAGTTGGAAAGCACCTTAACAATAGTATGTGAAAAAGACTTAAATGTGATTGCGTTAAAAGTAAGCAAGACCTAAGAAGCTTGGTTCACTTCTAGGCAGAGATAATGTGGGAATGACAGACTTTAAAAATATTGCTACAGTTCTGAGCTTCTGGTTTTAAGATGAAAATTTCATTATATTTGTAAATTACTATATACTTATTTTCCACCTAACTTTGCAGATACATTTTTATTTTATTTTTAAATCTCTTCTTAAAAGATGGGTCACGAATGGTTAATTTCACCTCAGAGGTTTGAAACCCAGGCTCAAAGAGGCGCTGCATATGTTAACAGAGATGCACAGCTCAGTATTGGCAGAGGGACAACAGAAACTAGATCTGGTTCATGGTCAAGGGCGCTTACCACTTCTGGTTGTGAAGGGAAGGCATTTGTGCAGAGCATGACTGATGCTGATTTTCAGCATATATGAAATCTAATCATTTTCACAGAGATTATTTTTCTCTGGAAAAAAAAGATAATTATATTTAAAGTGAGATCTTGAGAATGAGAAGCAGGTTAAGGTTGAATATCCTTTGGTCCTGTGTTGCTAATTTTTCTCTATATAATTTGCAACTTTACATATTCTGAATGAGTTCTGACAATTTTTTCCCCTTATTTTGCAAAGGGGTGCCACCAGATCTATGGCAAATCATCAACAAATATGGATGTACTTTTGATTTGGAACGGCATTCATAAAGGAAAGGAATTTCTTGGCCAGAGGATGGGAAAATACAGCTTGATGACTGATCTAGTTTGTGCAATGTAGCCCCTCTTTGGCAAGCATGGTAGTTAAAGTTTCTACTGACGAACTCAAGCCTGGCCTTGAATTCCAGCTCTACCAATGGAAATTGTTTACCTTCTGTAAGCCTCATTCATTTCAATGTACCATAGTGACAACGGTGATGTCTTCTTTGTGGCATAACTTTGAATTTAAACAAGGTACTGTACATATCTGACAGTCATTAGTCAAATGTTAACTCTTGTTATTTCCCCTTTGAACATAATTGATCAACTCAAATTATGTTCAACAAAATTTTCAATCTATCAGACACCCCATCACATGTTACTTTGTTCAGGAGTTTGCCTTGAAGATGTTTAGTAGTTCTGGAAATCTCAAATATTGATATTATTAAGAAACCTTAAAAACTGCACAGGAGAGATAAAGAGTGACCCACAGACAGTAAAGGGTAAGGCCATTTTGAACATGGCTTCTTAGATTTGTCTCATCATTGTAAGTTCGAGATATACATATACATAAAATAAATTCTTGAAGTTTATGTT